>NC_041363.1:4985962-5203462 GCF_900634415.1 Cottoperca gobio
AGCTGTCTGACAGGCACTGTGCTGAAGCAAGAGCTTATGATAGTTATGATGATAGGAAATGGTACATTCTTGCATTTTAGTTCTGATCCGGTTTGTGTTCACACCGTCTTTCTACAAACCAACCAAGAGGAGTAAACATGGAGTTATACAGACTCTCGGGTAACTTGTTGATTTGACAGTTTTGTCGATTTGTCATCATCAGGACTCACGTGGGGAAATCAAATTCTGGTGACTGACAGAAGTTTATGCTGCACTTTAATGCCTCTGATATTTCTGTTGCGTGGTGTCAAAATGAGCTCACGAAGAATTAACTCATTATAAGCAATATTAGTGGTATTAGACTGAAAATGGACCGTATGTTATAAATAATGACTAACAGGTAGAGACGGAGCGCCAGAGTTCGATTGACAGCCCAAACAAGCCGTGCTAACGGAGCAGTTTAGGTGTGAAAGTGCACGTAATAATCTGGACACTGATTATGAAAAGATAATGTCCGTAATCTACACATGCAGTAATTAACGCTCATGTACAGATGCAGGTCTGTTGCTGAGGTTTATTCTCTGCTCTTATACTGGATTGCTACAGGGTGCGAGCGAGCCTGACGCACCACAGCGTGAGAAAACGCTCTCGAACATTCACCAGTTCATCAACACATGCTGCATAAATAAATCTCTTCAAACATGTGCACAGGGCTGGTGTCAGTTCACCTCCATAGCATTTAAAGAAAATGTAGTATTGCAATCTTCATCTGTTTTAATATGAATGTGTGCTTCTGCTCTCCAGACCCAGTTTCTTACTACAATCCTCTACATATGGCCGTTTTGAGGAACAGGCCAGACATGGTGAGGCTGCTGGTCGGGCACGGCGCAGACGTTGAAAAGAGGGACAGGGTGAGACGACTCTCTCTTGTTGTCATGGCGTCCCCCTCTGTTTTCTTTGCATTTCATATCAAGTATAAATATTTCTCGATAGATCCATGAGAGCAGTCCTTTGGATCTTTCCAGTGAGGAGTCTGAGAGGCTCCCCTGCCTGCTCGCCCTGCTGGAGCTGGGTGCTGATGTGAATGCGAGGGATAAACATGGTACATTGCAAAAAATATTCATTCTTTCACTTTTTCATTCGTCTGTTCTGAAAACTGATGGCTTTGGTTTCGTCTCCAAAGGAAAAACACCTTTGCTCCACGCCTTTGCATGCATCGACGGACTCACTGTGCACAACATCGAGAACATCGAGCAGCTCCTTCAGACAGGTACTGGCTCCCTTCATCTTCACTCTGCTTTCTTGTCCACTTTCAAATACCCTCTCTAACAGACATCGCGCTTAAACCACGACATTCACAAACTTGTGTTCGTATGCACACCTGCCCATCTGTGTGCATTTGGAGTGCAAAGTAAACTGTCAGTGGTTGTCAGGGTGAAATATGCGCATGCAGTTTTTAACGAAAGTGAATGTCGGGCAGAACCGATCCTGTGATCCAGACATGAAGCGACTGAGGATGTCTTTTTATGTAGTGGTTTAATCACTCTTCTTTACGAAGGGTACTTGTACTTTCATGTACAGTTTGACTGGCATACATGCATCGTGGCATACGTTGCAGATGTTACAGCCGCCTCACGTACTTTGTAAACGTTCCAACCTGCAGATGTGGGATGGACATTTTATAGACTAGATGATTCATCTAGAAAACAATCTGCAGGTGAATCAATAATAAAAATAATTGTTCGGTGCAGCCCTAAAGACATTAACGGAAAGAGATGAGTGTGTGTTCCCTCATGTGTCAGATGGATAACTTGAATTGAAATACAAAAGTATTAAAACTGTTTGTCAGTAGTGAGTGTGGAAGAATCTGAGAAGAGAGAGAAGCTCTAGAGATCTTACTCCGTCGGTTTTACACATTTGAGATCTGTTTCCTTGTCATGAAGAGAACTAATAAACCTGTGGAAATCATCGTTTATTGGGTTCTGTGGCGCTGGAGGAGCTCGTCCAGTTTGTGAAAATACCCCAGATGATGTCATCCGTGCTATCTCAGCGTGGAGACATTTATATCAGAAAGTCTGCGTTACTAACTGAGGTTGTGGGGTTGAAATGCATAACCATTTACCAGCCAGAGAGGGTGTTATGAAAGATGGCTGCTATTAAGTTGCATTGTGGGAAATGTAGGACACAGTGTTTTTAGAGGTTGCGTCATAAAACGGCCCGGGTTCAAACAATCTCCAAAAAATAATCTTAATTAAAAACAATACTCGTTCTCTACTTCTTAGATTACATTGTTTTATTATTTAATCTGTTTTGCAAGTCGTCCATCTTTATGGAAGTACTAAGAGTCCCTTTTTAGAGTAAGCAGCAAAGGCTCATTTGAAAGCTGTAAGCAGTAAAGGCTCAGTAGTTTTGTTTTGTTTGTAGTTTCATAAAGGACCTTAACAATGACTCGTTTCCCCGAAGGAGTCATTGATACATGTTGGCTAATGGTTGTCATTTGTAATGTGCACGTAACCGTAGTTCCGTGATGCTTTCTACACTACAGGTGCTGACGTTCATGCCGCTTCTGTAGACGGTGAAACAGCTGAGTCAGCGTTGGTGTTTATGGTTACGGAGGCTCTGGACGCCAATGTGGAGGATGCTGCTGAGATCGGCAACTTCTGCTTGAAAACCACTCGGCTACTGCTGTCTCACGGTGTGGACCCCAGCTCCTGTCTGAATGAGGATGGCCATTCCTCCGTGATGCCCTCCCTGACGCAGACATGCCTGCGGCACTTTGACCTGCTCTTCCCTCTGGCTGTGCTCTTAATTCAGAGCGGAGCCTCTTTGGTTTGCTCCCATCACGGACACACTTGTTGGTCAGGTTACAACCTCCTTTTCTGCCGGCTCAAAAAGGCCCTGGAGCAGTGCTCTGATCAAAGTCACGCCTCCGAGCTGCTGGAGAAAGCTGAGGTGTTGCTCGACATGGCGAGGGTAGACCTCCTGCCGCGGCATATGCCTTTTCGGCTGGAGATCCCTGTGCTCTGTCCGGACTCGCACCCCTATACTCAGTCTCTGAGAGACCTGTACGACCGCGTAGTGGAGCATGAAGCAAGCCCTCCTGCTCTGCAAAGCCTTATTAGGGCATTCATAAGGAGCCACCTACAGCCGGGGCCCCTGGGAGACAGAGTCAAAGCGTTGCCATTACCAGACAGACTGAAAGACTTTCTTCTCCCTGAGAACACGTATACCCCTAAGCCTGGCTGGGACCGCTTCAAGCCCCAAGATAGTCAGCGCTGACAACATAAGCTACTGACTAGTTTGTGTAAGGTCCAAATTGAAAGACTGAACTGGCTTGTTCTCTGACTCCCAGACAAACGTGTGAATGTTTACTTTAAGACAAAGTGATGTCTGTGCGAATTAGCCGGCGAGTTGTAACTACATTTTCACCTTTTGTGATTAAGCTGCTGCACAGTGGAGTGACTCTTATCAATGTGTACAGGCAGTTGCAATACAAAATAGAAGCCATTCACTGTCTTCTGATCTTTAAGATTACTGAAGTCAACACCAGTGTGTGCATGTACAGCAGGGTCTTCAAAACTGATACTCGGTCCATTTGACATTTGGCCTGACCTTTAGGTCTGTCTCTCACAGATTGCAGGATGTGCTTTCTCTCCACTGAGGCTCAATAAAACCTTCGTTACGCTTATTGTTTTTCTCCAACTTGACATTTTGGCACCTTTCCTCTTTCTTTACTGATTAACCAGCAATAATGCAACACTTAATCCAAAACGTGATATTCAAAGCTGTTTTGAGTGCATGTGTATTCTCTCAAGGTAACACACTTATTCCACCCGAGTATTTACTTTGTTCTGTTTAGGTTGCTGATGAAAAGTAAGTATATTTTAAACCTTTTTTGCTACACCATATAGTGCACTATACTATACTTTCCTACACTATGTCCTCTGCCAAATCTTTTACCTATACACATTGAGTTGAGTGCTAATAGTTGCAATGTGATGTATTGGATAACAGCTTTAACTCCCCTTTATTACTTAATACAATTAAAGAAACACAATTAAACGTATTTAATCACACTGCTGCTATACATTCCTGAACTACACCATAACATTACCGTAGCACGCTGTACCATAAAACATGATATCAATCTGCTCCCTGCCATTTAAACCATATTCCGGAGAGAGCACACGTGTCAGACTCCAATTTACACCATTATCAGAGCATGATAACCATAATAGTGGCTGTCCTCCTGATTCACGTATTTGGCAGGAAATCAAAGTCATATCCAGGTGTTCAGTATGATGTCAGCCATCTGTGTGTGTACACACAAGCAGATGTGGGCCACGGATGACAGATAATCTCTCTACAAAGAGCTTTTTACTTCACACGTCTGAGTGCGATGGCAATATTTCTGTTATCGGCGGCAGGCCTAATGACATCATCGTCAGGTTCAGACAGTAACTCATAACTGACTGTGTGTGTACATGTGCTTTAAAGCCATGTTTGTATATATTTAATGTGAGGACATGTCTGTGTACAGTACAGTAGTGCAGTGCAGTATACAGAAGGCTTTTATGTGACAGAAGTGCATAGTATTGTATAGAAGAGAATATTATTGCATATACAGCCATGTTGACATTTTAAAGTGTGTGATCCAAACATTTTAGTTTCCTTTACTGCTCCTTTCTTGATTCTCCAGCGTTTATACTGCCGTCTCCTTCTACATTGTGCTGGAGACATGTTTGATTTGGTCTTTCTGTCATGTATGGCTCTGGACAGCAGTTTGAATTGCATTTACTTGTACAAAAAGAGCTTTATTAATACGTTTGCTATTCTATTACTATGCTATATTCTCTCATATGTCTCATGTTTCAGTACTCTCTAGGGTTTTGTGTTATATCTTTCTATTACTCTCTATTATATTATATCCATCTCTTGTACTGTATGTTCTATTTTACTCCTTTTGGTTATTCTTTACTATATTCTTTAAACTCTATTATATGCGATCACTCTCTACTATGTTATATTCTATTAGATTATTATCTGCTCTGTTTTATTCCCTTCTAATACTCTATTATATTATATTATACTTATCTCAGGGACATTCTTCTCTATTCTGCCGATCTCTACTTTATTCCGTTCTATTCTATTGTAACTGCCACCATGTTTTACTACTCTTCATCTCTTTCTATTCGTTTATTTGACTTTAATCTGTTCTAATACTCTCTACTACTGTATAATCTGTTCTTTTCTATTGCTCTCTAATATGTTATATTCTGTTTTATTCTACTCCTATGTAGTCTGTATTGTATTCTATTACTCTCTACTATTGTATATTCTATTCTTTTTACATGTGTTTATTTACTCTCTAATACGCTCTATTATATTCTATTACTCTGAGGGATATTCTATTCTATTATCTGACTCTATTGTAGTCTATTGCAATTACTAACTACTATAGTATATCTCTATGCTATCACTCTCTACTTCATTCTATTGTGTTTACTTACTGCTATATTATACTTTATTCTACTCCTCTCTGTGTATTCTGTGTTATTCTACTCTACTCTATATTTTATTCTGTTGCAATTACCAACTATTCTATTCCACTCCTCTCTTTTTATTCTAATTTGTTCTACTTTCTTCTTTTCTACATGGACACTTGTGATGATTTTTGTCCGCACTGAGATTTAAAAAGCCCAGAACACATTTAGTGAAATGCAGCATGCCCGCTCCTACGTGCATTCTGAATGAGGCTAGTAGTGATATTTGCGTATAACAGAAGCACCACCTCCCTCCCATTGGACAATGTCTACGTGAGGGCGTGGCAAGGAAAGATGAGAGTTGCAAATCCATGCCCTTACTGGGAAGACATGGAGAGCTATGGACACAGTCTACACGAATCCAGTAGGAATCTCAACTAAAGCCATACAGATTTCTTCAGTGAAGAACCAAACGATTTGAGAGAGTGAGAGGAAAGAACGGCTGGCCCGGTTGAGGATGGAGTGTGCATTTGACGCACAGAATCTGATCTCCATTTCTTTGATGAAAATCCAAAGCTCCAGGACGCAGAGAGGAGGCATCAAGCTCCACAAGAACTTACTGGTAACGTACGTACTGAGAAACGCCAGGCAGTTTTATGTGAGCAAAAACTTGTCGCAAACGCAGAGGACGCATCAATACGAGGATGTAGCGGCAGTCCGTGAAAGGCAAGACTATTTCGAATTGCCTGGGAGCTTAACGGAGTTGGCCGATGACTTCTACTGCAACTTTACTGGGGTTGAGTCGGATACTTGGCACTGCGGAGCGCACCAGCACAACGGCCAGCCTGCAGAGGTGGCGCACCAAGACGCATCTGCCTGCGCAATGCTTTCACCAAGTGACGCTGATCTCATGGTTTCGGAAGCCTGTTGGAGTTGTGCAGACAAATCCCCCTGGGAGTTACCTATCCCAAATGCACAAGCCAACCAAAAGACTGTCCTGGACTTGGACACGCATGTGGTGACTACTGTCACGAATGGATACTTCCACTCAGACTGTTGCGCGCCGTCAAAACAGCTGCAGGGCGCGCAGTGCTACGCAAAAAAGCGAAAGGTGGACACAAGTTATCATATTGTTGATCCAGAGTTTTATTTGCCAGACTTTGGGCCAGTGCCATGTAAAAGGATGAGGACTGATGATGAGTTACATTCAGACTCGGACCAGTTGGACAGCACAAACATCTCCAACCTGATCTCTGTGTTGGGTTCAGGTGGACTATCTGAGTTTGTGAGTTGGCAGCAGACGGACCTTGAGCAAATATTCGCCGCTCAAACAATTTGTTTAAAACATACACTGTTAACAGGCAGCGGGTGGACCAGAGCAATCGAAGCATTTTGATTTGTATGATTGTTTTTCTTTGTATCGATTTATTTTATTGCTTTCAAATAAACCATGACACGACTGCATTTCTCTCTCTCATCTGTTACTGAAAAATGTTGATGAAATGTGAATATACAGAGCAATCATTTCCATTTCGGATTACTTTTGCACATTAACATTTCTGGTGCCAATTGATATACTTTCTTCACACACTTTAACCTAGTTGCACCTTTAAATTCAAACCGTATTTCTCTGGTGATCCATTTGGGGTACTAGAGTCTGTCTTTGGTTTGTATTTCCTGAAGAAATGAGTTAACGCGGTTTCTCTGGAGCGATGTTGGGATGTTGGACGAGCTCCATCATGTGGCCGGTAAAGATCTGTACAGCTTCATGCACCAGATCAACGCAGCACAGTCTACCATTCTGTAAATGTTTTATTTATGCCAGGGCCTGCTTTTATCAATCAATAAAACTGATCATTTTAAAACACTGGATGTATTGGCTTTAAATCGCAACTTCAAATCCTAAAAAAAGATATCACTACACATATATAAGTGTGCGCAAGAGTGGGGTTATCATAGATAGGACTACATATAGGGTTTAATGTGACCTTGTGTTTTTTTCCCATTGATATCATTTTACCATAGCCTATCTAACGTTATAATGTATGACAACAACAACAATAACACAGCCCAATAGTTTATTATGGATCCCTGGAATGTAGCATATTAGTCCCTATTTCTTATAATAAAATAAATATAATGATAAAATGAGGCAGCTTATTATTGCTGAAAGGTTTTGTGCTTAACATGTTTTAAACGACAGGCACGCAAAGCAAACTCAACTAGAAAGAAACAGGACTTTTAGTGGAGAGCTCGCAGTTGTCTTTGCTCCCTAGGTCCGAGGGGGGCGGACAGCTGAGAATACACACAGTGTCCTTGAGACATGACTGCCCGAGGGTTTCCCATCTTTATTCCCGGCACAGCCTAATATTTTAACGCGTCTATTTGACAAGATGTTGGGTGTCTTTGTCAAGGCTGCGGTAAGTCTATTGTTTTTCAGTCTACATGTATTTTAATTGCGTAACAACAAACGCAGTAACGTTACGTCTGGTTTTACGGCATTAGACTGAGTGACGGGGGTGGGGCGATGTACAGGACATCAACAATGTGACAATATCAGGATAAAATGTAACTCGTGTTTTACCCCTGTAGGCTGCATGGTACGCTATTTTGTTATGAAATAGTGTTAATTTAGAGCGTAATTTAGCAGCCCCGCACTGTGACATTATGCATAACATTAGCCTAGCTTAGCCGATAGCATACCGTTAGCTTACTGCGCATGCTGCAAAAAAGGACAACGCAAAACAAGGCACTATACTAGTAGTTGTATTCACTACAGTACAGTTTAGCCCCTGATTATGTATCTCTCTTCATTATTTGTTGTAGCATGACTTACTAAGAATACAACACGCCTGCAACATTCGAAGGTCATAGTGTTTTATTTTGAAAGCGTCTACCGGAAGTTCTGCACTACTTCTGAATTCGCTCGTGTCACCAATGTTATCTTATTTAGGACGAAGTATCAAACCCGGCAAACTTTAGTTTTTTGCATTTCCTGCTACTTTATACTTCAACTCTAGTCACTATTAATGACTAATTTTAAGATTCAGATAATAAGATTATAATTATTATAATTATTATAATTATTATTATTATTATTATTATTATAATAATAATAATAATAATAATTATTATTATTATTATTATTATTATTATTATTATTATTATTATTATAGGTTAAGATACATTTTATTGATCCCTTGGTGAATTTCACAAGCTACCAGCAGTATATAAAGTAATAAAAATGAGCTCCACCTTTTACCAGCTGTAACGGTAAAGAGATGAACACATGCCTCAATAATTATAATCCAATAATATAATATATATTATTATGAAATTGTGCAGAATTTACATTTGGATTCTAATACTTTTGTACTTTTTACTTATGTAACATTTTGAATGCAGGCCTGTTACGTGTAACAAAGTAATTATACACTGTGGTATTACTTTTTTTTATTTCAAATCTTACCATAATTAAATCAAATAAGGACTTGGTAACCACCAGTGAGCACAGAGATATATCTTGTTTTCGTGTGTGTTTATTTTAGCTACCATTTCAAAAGGTTCAACTGTGTCAACCTTCTATTTATAAGTTGGTAGATTCAACACCAGTGGGTCCAAACTCTAACTCTGCCTTTGCTAAATTGTTTTGGTGTCAAATGTCACAGTTTAAATCATCTCACTGTAAAGTATATGCCTTTGCGATGCAAAGAAATGTTGTTCACAACACTTAATCCTTTTCTTAATTGAACTCATTCCCACTGAGGATTCCATTGCATACACTTAATATTTGACAACATGTTGACACTTGGATTTGTGAGGCAGCATTAGTCAGTTCTTTAGTCCAATTCATCTCCTGGTTCAACTAGTGAGATGACCACTACACACTTTAACTTTAATATCAAGCCTGCATTCTGGCCATGGGTCAGTTAAAAATATTTGACCAAATCTCTGAAGCGGAGGAGAGTTTGTGCTTATTAATACTTTGTCTTCCAGCTGCGGCCTGGCATGGTGAAGCCATGTCGCCTGGTCAGACCAGTCATACAGATCCCAGAGAGGTCTATGGTGCACCAGGAGGGTTTACCTAAGCTGCCCGTGCCGCCCTTAAAGCAGACGTTTGAGCGATACCTGGTTGCTCTGGAGCCCATCGTCAGCGAGGAAGAGCTGGAACACACCAGGCAGCTGGTGAAGGAGTTCCTCCACGGTGGTGTCGGGGAAAGGCTGCAGAAAGGCCTGGAGCGACGGGCTGGCAAGACCGACAACTGGGTAGATATCTGGGCTGTAATTAGCTGAATATGTTTTTGGTATTTCTGCCTTGTAATCCAAACAAGCATTGGAGGAATGTATAGATGCATATTCTGTCCTGCTTTCTGACTACTGCGTTATGTAGCTGTCAGAATGGTGGATGCAGTCAGCCTATCTCGACTGCCGGATGCCGTTGGCGGTCTACACCAGCCCTGGGGTTGTCCTGCCTCGCATGCACTTCCGAGATCGACAAGGACAGATGAGGTGAGAGACCAGGATCCACTGTAGGACCATTAACTAAGCTGTTTGTCTTACTAAACAAATCCCCACCATCACATCATTCAATGTGTGCTGTACATTTCTTGGGTTCCCATAAAACCTTAACTTCCAGACCTACACAAACAAGAAGCCCCAAGTGCTTCTACTGTGTGCTGGGAATTTCTTGAGTTCAAAGTCATCAACCTTAAAGGGATAGTTCTGGTGTTTTGAAGTGGGATTTTATGAGGTACTTATGTATAGTCAGCTACAGTAGATGGAGGTCGACACGCCCATAGTTGGGAGCAGCAGACGGGAGTTACGACACTGGAACAAAGCCACGTACTGCTTTGGACGAGGGCAGCTTCGAAACGTATTTAAGCCACCTAATAAGTCAATACCAGTTTAAGTGCACCGCTATACATTTATGATATTTTCAGCGCTTTAACTTGCAGACATCCCTTTCTGACGGGGAACTGAAGCCGTTCTACCAATGGCCGAAGCATCACACTCCACCAAAGTCTCCCACAGCAGCACATAGCTTTGCTCCTGTGCAGGAACTCTCCAGAGCATCACTTCAAAACATCCAAACTATCCCTTTAGTTGTCTAATATAAGCACATTCATAAAGTTTCCAAGAGTGATTTACATGGTGTGAAAGTGTAGTGCAAACAAGCACGGGTGAAAATGGAGTTTCAAGTCGACCTTTGTGCAGGCTTCCCGCCACATGCTGGCTATTTAAAGCCCTTTTGGCTGCTCATGGCAGTGCTCAGCTGTTTGTGACTGCTGTGATCCATGGGATATGCAGTGAACACAGTGGTCCCAAAGAGAAACACTCCAGTGAAGCCAGGGCTAGAGTTTAAAGTGTGCCGGCGACAGTAGGCTCATAATGTCACTAGTAGGTCATAGTCAATGACGTCTAGTTGTAAATGTCTCCACTCAGAGCTGACTGCTGGTTGAATGTTCAGAATCATCATATATTTGTCTCCTTTGCAGGTTTGCTGCCAAACTGATTGCAGGAGTTTTGGACTTTAAAAAAATGATTGACACGTGAGTTTGTCTGAAACTAATGCAGATATCATAATGTTGTAACAGAGAGGCTTTTCGTTGGTTTTGCCAAACTGCAAATGTGTAACATGAGATGCTGTGTTATAGTGATACCCTGCCTATAGAGTACCTGAGTGGGAAGCCACTGTGCATGGACCAGTATTACCAGATCCTGTCCTCCTGCCGTATCCCCGGTCCAAAGAGAGATACTGTTGTGAATCACAGCGGGAAACAACCTGTCACTCATATCACTGTGGTCCACAACTTCCAGGTACTTTAGATGGCACTTCTTCTCAACACTTCAGCCAGACACTTAAACAGAAACACATTTTGTAATGTCACTACTGGACCTGTGGCTGTATGAAAACAACTTGGCATTTCTCCCCAGTTCTTCGTCTTGGATGTGTACCACAGCGATGGCACCCCGCTGACAGTAGACCAGATTTACATGCAGCTGGAGAAGATCTGGAACTCGTCTTTGCAGACTAACAAGGAGCCTATTGGCATCCTCACATCACAGCACCGCAACACCTGGGGAAAAGCCTACAACAATCTGATTAAGGGTAAGCAGATAAAAGGATCCTGGTACTAAAATCTCAGTATCAATAGAGTTATTCTGTTGTCTAGAATAAATCCAGTCAAAGAGTCTAAATGAGTATTTGAGAGAAAAATGAGATCTTAAAGGCGTTTTATTTTTCCCTCCTCAGATAAGACAAATAAGGAGTCGGTCCGTGCCATCCAGAAAGGTATCTTCACAGTTTGTCTGGATGCTCCGATGCCACGGGTGTCAGACGAGCAGTACCCGAGCCGTGTGGCTGCACAGATGCTGCATGGAGGAGGAGCGCGCTGGAACAGCGGCAACCGCTGGTTTGACAAGACGTTACAGGCGAGTTGGAGACAAATGACTTGACATTGGAGATGATTAACAGTGTCGTGGTAACGGTTGGGAATTTGAATGTGCTTGTCAATCGTCCTCAGTTCATTGTTGGTGAAGACGGCACATGTGGACTGGTGTATGAACATGCACCTGCTGAGGGTCCACCCATCGTGTTTCTCATCGATTTTGTGGTTAACTACGTGTACGTTTCTTTCAACTCTTAGGAGTGTTTTGCACATTTTCAAATGAGATCAAATGAGACTAAATGTTTCATTATTTGCTCTACAGGCTCCGCCCTGAAATAGTTCGCACTCCCATGGTTCCCCTGCCCATGCCTCTGAAACTGCGTTTTAACATCACCCCCGAGGTCAAGAGAGACATCGAGAGTGCCAAACAAAATATGAACATGTATGTAAAGTCCCATCATGATTGTTGTTATTGTTGTTGTCTCACTTGTGATGATTGTTTAACTCACTGTTGTATTTCTTTCTTCAGAATGGTGCATGACTTAGATGTGAAGGCGCTTATGTTTTCTCATTTTGGAAAAAATGTGCCAAAGAAACACAAGCTGAGTCCAGATGCCTTCGTGCAAATGGCTTTTCAGCTGGCGTACTTCAGGCAAGAAACCCCTCTTCAGAGTCAAATGATGCTGAACGTGGACATTAAGAGCATGACTTCATAAATCCTTTTTATTCCAGGATGTATAGTTTTTGCTGCTCGACCTACGAGAGTGCATCGCTGCGAATGTTCAAATACGGACGAACGGACGTTATCCGCGCAACTACGGCAGACTCGTTTAAATTTGTCCAGGCAATGCAAGACCCAGCTAAACAGGTACCGGTACACCGCTAGAGTTTCACAATACATGTACACTCCAAGGCATGCACGCCGTCTTACTGAACATCTCACACTGTCCACAGAACCCAGAGAGGCTGGCGCTGCTGAAGGAGGCCTCTGAGACGCATAAGAAGAACACGTATGAAGTGAGAGTCTTATAACAAGTGTGTGGTTTTATAAAACGCCATCTGATTAATCAGTTCCACACAACTTGTTCTCTCTTAGGCAATTCATGGACACGCCATAGACAGACACATCCTCGGGCTGAAGATGCTGAGTATTGAAGACCTAACCTCCATGCCCGAGATATTCATGGATACCTCTTTTGCCGTGGCTCAGCATTTCAATCTCTCCACCAGCCAGGTATATGTTGCATCTTATAACATGCACACTTTACTGTTACTGAGCAAATGATTATTTGTTGTCGTATTTGTTTGCTTGCCCTCATCCGTCTCCCGTCTCCCGTCTCCGTGTCCAGGTTGGCTCCAAGACAGACTGCGTTATGTGCTTCGGTCCGATGGTGCCAGATGGCTACGGAGTGTGTTATAATCCCATGGATGAGCACATCAACATCGCCATCACGGCCTTCAACAGCTGTGACGAGACCAACGCTGCCAAGTTTGCCCAGGCTGTAGAGGACGCTCTGTTGGACATTAGAGCTCTCCTGGAAGACACAGCTACAGCTGAGCAGTGATCCCACTCTGCAGCCCGGTCAACGCGTTTGTGTCCCGCCGGGCCGCACGGGAGCTGGAACTGAACCGGTGCCGGAGACGCTTGGCAGAACGCCACGCTGACGTAGAGGATGTACCGAGAGTGCTGGAGGCGAGGAGGGAGGCTGCTATCGAAGGGTCGTGGGAAGTGCAATGTGTGACAGCCTTTGTGATGAGGAAATTCTATATTTTAATATATTGCTATTGTGTTATACAGTATATATATATATAAACTTTAAAATAAAATGATTTGCTGATTGTAATAGTAGAATATCTTCTTCTTTACTGCAGTCTTCAGGATGATACTTTCCTCACTTGACGTAAAGATTTTGATTTGTTTTATTATTTATTTCAGGTCAAAATAATTACCACAGGAATGAGAAACAAAAGAAAAAACATGGTTTCTATCCAACAGAATGGAAGTTAATGGCTGTTACAAAAGCTCTACACACACATCAAACTTTAAAATAGTTCATATGTCGTATCAACGACGCGTAAAGGAATACTCGGCTCTGAAGCTGCCTGTGGAATGCAGGTAGTCGCCATGAAATTCAACTTCAGCCATATTTCCAGAGGAGTGCCACTGAAACAGCTGTTGGCCTTTAAACACGTTGGTCTTTAAGACATCCATGTCCCGAATCTGAAGCAGAAACACAAGACAGCACAGTGCAGTCATTATCACACTGTACAGTAAACGGCGTACGATATGAAAGGTGTTAGAGCGTGTCCGCACCATGATGTATGTAGACTGGGACTGTGTGGAGTTGAGTATCAATCCTATGTGTAGCGCTTGGATTCTGATCTTGACGGACGGGGGGGCGTTGATGAGCACTCGACAGCTGTGGTTAGTGTTGGACGTTGTTGGATTCTCAAAGACACCAGTTGGGGAAAACAGCTGAATGTCACAATCTGGGGGGGGGGGTCGGGGGGCAGAGACAAGGAACATTTCATCTCATCAAAAATTCTGAACACCTGTACAGTCACATGTAGTCCAATGGCCAGGAAATGGCAGGGTTCCCACGGGTCCTTGAAAGTTTTGGAAATTTCAGAAGAAAAAAAACCAAGGCCTTTTGTAAAAAGACACGGGTTATTGAAAGTGCTTGAATTCATATATTTTGTGCAAGAATAGAAATTGAGGTTAATTTTTATATTATTTTACTTAATATAAGTCTGCGTCTCCCGCTTCATTGTTTCCTCGAGAAAATGTGACGATCACGTTCGTGCTCGAGTGAGTGAAGTCCGATGATGCAGGTTAAACAGCGGCAAGCCAGTGAGAAAGCTAACGTCAAGCGAACCTTCAGCTTTGCCTGGAGAATTTAAATTCCAAGTCAGGTCAGCTCGCCAAAGACATTTAGGAATACTGGCTTGTGAAAGATCTGCAGTGCATCCATATGGCACGATGCAAAGCCTGCAGAAAATCAATAAAAGTTCATGCCATGGCCTTGATCTGTGTATCAAACGATGCCATGTTTTGGTCCTTGAATTTGAGACGATTGGGCCTGAATAGTCCTTAAAAAGGTTCTTGAATTTAATGTTGGGAAATGGTTGATATTTGTTGAGACTGTGTGAGGTGCTTATTCAACTTCAGTCACATTTTAGGCAGATAAAAAGGTCAACTCCAAATTCATAGAGGAGGTGAGATCAACACAACAACATAAACTATTGAAGCTAAATCAACTCTTGACCTTCACAGCAACAAAATAGTGTTTTAAGCTCAACTATATTCTTGGCTTCACTGTATTTATTGCAGGTGTTTTGTATTGGATTGCATTAGACTGTGCAAGTGTTCACAATACTGCAAACTTCTCTCTAGATGAACCTTTATGATGCAATAGGCTCAAACACTGGGCTCAGTTCACTTACACCTGCAACAAATCATCCTCCAATCTTGTGAGATAGGAGAAGTGATGACCTCGCAGGCACTCTTACCCTGATGGTGGCTCTTCTTCGTGTTTTTCTGTGAACGGTAGGAGATCACAACCCCGTTCCCAGGGGTGAGCAGATTTTGACGCACCAGCAGGACGTTGGTTCTGGTGGTCAGTTCACTGGCCACGACCTGCTCGCATTTCCTCACAAATGCCAGTCGATCAAAAAATGCAACATACTCCTCTGTAGAAAACAGAAGCACATCGTGAAAGACGTTTCTTTAGCTGTCACGACATAGAGAAATATCACATTTATATATTTGATAAAAACATACTTTTTCTGCAGTTCAGGGAGCCAGATTCCACTTTGATATGGATGACCTCATCTAGGGGCCGACCTATGGATACTATGCAGCGGCCCGTCACGTCTTTCAAATCCACCGTGCCAGATTCTTCCAGCAGTAGCTGTCCACAGGCCACTTGTAAAAAGAAGACACTTTAATGATAATCCTGCAGCTCTTTCTGAGAATGGCTAGTTTATGTGTACTGACCGGGTTTAGGAGGTGGGAGGGTCATTGTCGTGGCCTGTGGGACGGTGATTGCCTCTGTTGGACTCGGAGAAGGACGGTCCAATGGGTGCCGTGGCGCAACTGCAGTGATGACATCTGAGGTGGGCGGCACGTCTCCGCAGCCTCCCATGTAGCAGCCCTGGATGGTGATGGGTTTGGGCATGTGCATACAGAACGGAGGGCTGAGGGGCTCCGGCTTAGAGGGGCCCATGCAGGACACTGCTCTGGACTGGATCCCGTATCCACAGGGTACTGAACACTGACAATGAGCAAGATGTCACGTAATCAACAGGATTCACATGAAAGAAGAAAGAAAAAGTAGCATAGTCGGTAAATATCAAAATATACTGGAACATTTAATCATCATTTATCTCATCTTCACAAGTTTTGTTGGTCTAAAAGCCAATATTTAGAGTTTCTACTGATATAAAACTTAGTCAACTAATTGTGTCATCTTGAGTCTAATCTAATCCTAATCTTCCGGTCCACGTGTCTCCTGTGTACCTGGCTCCATGGTTTCACCTCCCATCTGAAGGTGCAGACCCGCACCAGGCAGGGCACCGTGGTGGCCGGTTTGACAGCTGCATGGCAGCTTTCCCCCGGCACCACGCTCTCCTTGCCGTGGACGAACTGGACACAAGACACAGTCCTCTGAGCTACACCCAAATCACAGGATGCCGAGCAGGACGATGTGCTGAACACCTTCCACCTGGATGAATTACACTGCTATTTAAATCATTTGCTTGCAACAATGTATTTTTGTGTGTGTGTGTGTGTGTGTGTGTGTTTGTGTGGTTCACCTTGCTGGGCAGCTGTGGTTGTTACATGAAACCACTGCTGTGGGTTTGGGAAAGTCAGTGCACTCCGAATCCTCCACCACCTCCTCCTCCTCCCCCTCCCCTCCTGTTTCTCCGGCACAGTACAGCACCCTGTTGGCCACCCCTCCTCCACACGTTACACTGCAGACTCCTTGCTTAGAGCGCCACCTGGTGGTTGTAAAAGGAACATCTTTTTAAACTGAGAAAATAGAAGATAACATGAGATTTGATGCATTAAACTGGACAGTAGGTACGTAGGTATGCATGTTTGGTGTCTCACATGCGGGGGCAGGGAGATGTGTTGCAGGTTTCAGACTGAGGAGGAGGTTTGGTGGAAGAATCACAGTGCGCGTCAGTCACCCGCAGTCTGGTCTGGTGGTCCACACAGGAGAACCACACCTGCAGGGTTCCTACATAAGCATCTTTGGTTGACCTTATCTGACGAGGACTTTGTGTTTCTGAGTGATGGTGAGTTTATTTTCACTCACCATTACCGCAGGTCTTTGAGCACTGGCTGATAACAGGACTCCAGACATACACAGGAGCCTGTCTCGAGCGTGGAGACACACCAGACTTCAGCATGGGCTGTTCCTGGTGAAGAAAGGCAATTTCTAGACACTCTTCACATTTTGAAACAAGGGGCAGATTTTAGACAATTTCTACGTCACCTCTCTCTTTGATTCCCACCCTATGGGACACACGTCTACCACACAGGGCACAGAATCAGGTGGTCTGATCTGCAAAGAACAAAAGCTTTGATCCACTTCCACATCCTGACCATCTTCCGGCCGGACACATGACACGACGCGTTTCGCTTCTCCTGGCCCGCACACTGCTGAACACTCCCCCGGGTCTGACACACGCCATCTGGAAACAGACAGAAACTCCTGAAATCATTCATATTGTGCAGAACACGTGATATAGAGAGAATACCTCCATTTTTGACAAATAACAATATGGCTACCATGACTAAGTGGGTAAAGGCAAATAATAGCCTAGAGGAACAGGAAAAGACACTTATACGATATTACAATATCCACAATCTAAGACGATATAATATCAATACATCGTCCTTGCCCGTGGTCATAGGAAGTTATTTGACCCATGAGGCTCAACAGTACAGTGTAGACTTCATACCTGGCAGGACAGTGTTGCAGGTTACATTGTTCAGCAGTATGTGGAGCTTTACCAGTCGGGCATTCAGAATCTGGAACCTTCTCCACGTCGGCTCCATGTTTCTGAACACATCTTACAGGACGCACTCTCTCTCCTCCACCACAGGAGGCGCTACAAGGCCCAAACATCCCAGTATCCCACCTGTAAGACAGTAAATAATTCATGTATACCCATTTTTGCATCGCTGCATGTCATTCCAAAGGGGGGAAAAAAACCCAGTGTTGAGTATGAACTTAACCTGGGGGGACAGGGAGAGAGCTGACAGCTTGTGTGGAGCGGTACGGGGGGAGGAGGTGTTTCACAATTGTGTTCCTCCAAATGGTGATTGGTATCTTCATGTACACAGACATGTTCATGCCTCTGTACACCTGCAAAAAGAAAAAATAACTTAATAGGAACACCTTTAATTAAATAATGCATGAGTTTTTCAGGGCTTTATTATGAACCTTTATGGCAGATGGGGAACTAATAATCAGTTCATCACATTTGTTGATATTTGCTCCTGAAAACATCAGAGATCAGAACAATGACTAAAAGCATTTGACATATTTAACAGTGCAGTGTCCTTATAATAGACAGACACTGCAAACATGAGATAAAAGCTCTAAAAAGGTCCATTTTAATGCACATTATCATACTTCTAAAACAAGAGAGCCAACACTGTAACGTGCAATCAGCCTGTGAATGTATAATGACTTCTTCAAATATAATAAGATGGATTTTCCTTTTGTGCTTTTCAATGACTCCTGATTAACAGTTACTTACCGGAGCCACAGGAGACGGAGCAGGGCGTTGTGAAGACGGCCCATTTGCCTTTAGGTGTGATGTCTGTCAAGTCGCTGCTTCTAGTAGGTACAAAGAACTGGAAGCTGATGTTTGGATTAGTTTTCTCTCCGTACTCTTTTCCATATTTGCGATACACCTTCAAAGACAACAGATAATCATACAGAGTGTATAATAATAAATGCTGAGTATATATATGTGTGTGTGTGAAAGATACATTCCTGACCTGTATGTTTGTCTCTTCCGACAGCGGTCCTGGCAGCAACAGCTCCTCCGTCTCAGGCAAAAGGTCAGGGGTCAGGTGGAGGCGGTACTCTAGGCGGTTATCATCCAGTGGGGAGGGGTGGGTTATATTCAGCGCCATGCTGCTCATCCCAGCCACAATGTACCGATCCCCGACCATTACAGCTGCGCGCACACACAAGACAAAAACAACTCCAAGTTTTAGTTCCTGTGAACGCTCTTGTAGAAATCTCTTGTCAAGTGAAGGCGCTCACCCATGTGAGTGAACAGAGGTGACGTGTTGACTATATGAACCTGCGTGGCGTTCACTGGCAGAGAGAGGAAGGTGGTATACTCTGAAACAGAAAGAATTATAACTCACACCATATAACGACTCATTGCTAGTTATTCTTCCAATGACTTCATTTCATCTACCTCTGGCCTGCCCACTAGTGTAGGAGTCAGAGGTCAAACTGCAGGACGATCCATCTCCACCACACACCCCGCACACATCCCTCACCAACCCAGAGTGCAGTGCACCGTCACAGCCAAACAGCTGATCGGAGACAAGCAGAACATTTAAAAAGGTGTAAGACTGACTATAAAAATAAAGTTTGAAACATCTGCTTTATCATCTACCTGGCATTTCCCTCTCAGACAAGCAGCCGTGGAGCCAAAGGGAGGCGAGCTGTCTGCCTCACAGCGAGTCCCATCCACAAACTGAGAGCCGCGGCTCACTATGAAGTTTTCTCCCTCTGACTGGCACATATATCTGCACTGCTCGTCCCCTGGTAGAAAGGTTCACAGGGAAGAAAACAAAAGTTAGGAATAAAGGTTTTGGCACTTTACACATGGAAAGAGAATGTCTTTTGGCCCACCTTGTGCAAAGCCTACAGCGGGGATCCAGGTGTAGAAAGAGGCAATGTTTGGTAGCAGGTAGAGGGGGTGGAGGTCTGTTTGGGAACACTGCTCTACCACGAAATCCAACTGGGTGCGCCCGCATGGCTGAAACAACAAATGGTAAGAAAAAGACAAACAGGAATTATTTTATTCTCTTTTATTAGTTTACTCCTCTCGCCTGATGGTGCCGTCTGTTTGCACCTCCATCCCCAAACACAGGCCATTCAGGGCTCACTTTGCTGTAAGCTCAACAACTTCCTGGCCTCTAATTCTCTAAATGGTCCCATTAATGATTCTGTTTTCAGAGGCTTGTTATGAGAGGTCAGGCTGCGAACTGCTAACAAAAATCACCCACAAAGTAAATATTGTTGACCTACTGTACTGTATGGAGGCCCAATGTAAACAGCAAGAACTTACCTGTTGGTGACAAAGTTCAGCTTCAACATCCGGTCCCTCACAATCATTCCCTCCAAAAGCAGGTCTGAAAAGATTTAAGTAAAGTACAGTCACGGGATCTTCAGCACTGACTACGATTGGTGCTTGCGTCACTGTCGTTACCTTGGGTTATTGCATTTGCGTGTGCGATGCGTGACTCCCCCACCACACGTCCTGGAGCAGGGGGAGAACTCGGACCAGTTGGACCAGGAGCCATGCACCCCCACAGAGGAGCTGAGCTCATCTGAGGTCACACAACGGCCCTTCAGACACCACTGGATGAGAGGAATGCGTGGACAAACATGCGTAGGCCTCCTTTTAGTAAACAACACTCACTGATTCAATGGGAGAATGATTGCACCAAAGTGACTCACTGATGACGGAGCAGTACCTGATTCAGTGCACACTCCGTCCCGTCCAGCAGTGGGACCAGGAGACGTTTGCAGGAGGTGTTATCATCGGGGCTAATGTGACAGGACAGGACACGACAAGCGGGCTGATGGAAAGGGAGACCAATATATTACAGACATGACTGGAAATGTGGTGAAATGCCACCTGGTGGTACCAAGCTGCTACTACAGGTGACTTACCAGGTCAGGATTGGTAAAAGAGCAGGCTCTGGCAGTGCTACCAAAAGCTATACGGCACTGGTCATCCACTCCATAATATAGGCCAGGCTTCCAGTCTTGCAGGGAGCCTCCCAGTGCAGGCAGGTCCTTTACACACTCAGCGTTCCCTTCACTGGGGACATTAATACAACACACATCTCGCTATCAAATATTGCAGATTTGTTTTGTTTTTGGCAGAAACTAAGTACATTTACTCAAGTGCTGTACTTAAGTACAATGTTACGGTACTTGTCCTGCTACTTTGTACTTCAACTGCATTATATATTGTACCTTATATCTTATTTCCCACCACTGTATATCACAGTTTATGTACTTCAAATATAATAACATTGTAATGGATTTAAAAATCAAAGCCAAATATTACATCAACCTCAAACTGTGAGAAGGGAAACCGGTGAACACGACCTGAGGTGAACACGTTAAGATATGAGCGAGAGATGAAATGCCCTTTCAGCAGTCCCAGGTCTGCGTGCTGAACGGGAGGCGTTTGGCTCACCTGAAGAATGTGAGCAGCTGCTGTCTGCTGCACGGAGACCAGGTGAGATCCACACTGTTGTAGCCTCCGTCAGAGGCCATCATGAACCCACTCCTGCTGCAGCTGTTTCCTACTCCGTCATGGTTGATTCCAAAACTGGGTGAAAGTCAATTCAATATAGAATATGTTAAATATGCTTCATTGTACACATTTCTTAATATAGTTATTAAAATGCTTCAGCAATCTTAATGATATTTAAAGTTTTACACTTTGTTCTCCATGTGTGTTTAATTATAAACTTGCAAATATTATATTTTTACCTGACTTGCTGTGAACTGACTAAACGACGGTCCAATTTAAGGCAGCAATTATCTTTTTTAATTAAACTAAACGCTGTCTCTTCTTTCTCTATAATTAGTTCTTTCGAAGAAACTTCTTGGAAATGTTAATGGAAATGACAGACTTGTAAAATAAAATATTGCCAAATAAGGTTCATAAGCTGTAACGTTAAAACATATATTACAGATTCACTGTTGATCACGTGCATGACTTTACCTGTGGCCAATCTCATGAGTGATGGTGATGCCCAGGTCAAAGCCTGTGTCCTCTGTGATCACACAGCTCTGCTCACTGGAGCAAGCTCCCCCCAGCTGCGCTACGCCCCTGACCTGCTTGTTCCCATCAGGCAACACCAGGTCGTACCTGTTTGAGATGATAAAGATTATAGTAAAACATTGTTCGTTCATCAAACATTAAGAAAACATGTACTTACAAATACAGCCAGCTAGCCATGTCACGCACCTTGTAATGTATAACAGGAGATCAGCGTGAAGCGGGTCTGTATCGTTTGAGGGGTTTATCCTTCTGCCCCAGTCACACACACTTCTGAGAGACGAGGTAATGTCGGGAGACATTTGGATCTCTGGCTAGAAGAGAGGTAGTGATAATAAAACAAAGTCAAAAATAAGCTTATGAACTTGGTTCTGTGTTGAACTTCTAACAGGGACCCGCTTATACCTCTGGCTCTGACAGGATGATCATGCGGACCAGGTGCACCCTCATGTTGGCGCCCAGGGCCATGTCTCTCAACAGCTCTGAGGCCTAGGGGGGGGGAAATGGAATATAAATCAGATGAATATGAATATAAAGTGTAATGGGACGTAAGTATTGCAGTGCACTCTATATGTCTTATCTGGCTATGAAAACATTTCCAAATACAACAACTTATGTTGTGTTTTACTTCATTATATATTCATTACTCTTTATTTCAGCCGTACAGTGCTGTGCATAGTGTTGGTTTAAGCTAGTTCCCTCAGGGGAGGAAGTATTACATTCACTCTCTAAATAAAATATGTGCTTACGTAGACTAGTACCAACCTTCAACCCATAATATCATATCATATATATTTATATATCTACATATATAGCCCGCCCACCTTTGAGTGGTCCAATCAAAGCAAAGGATTTGATTTAAAGCGTTCTTGTAACTCTTGTAGTCTAAGTTTGTGCGTCACAGTAGAAAGGCCCATGGATGTACTTCCTGATGTTCTAACGTCCGTTTCACTGGGACTACTTTACTACAATTCAAGTCGCACATGTTGCAAAGTAAAAACAAGTCACATGAAAAATGATAATCCGTGTGGGAATGGAATAAATGGTGTGATTAGCATTATTGTACCTCGGCATAGGATCTACCATAATGAATCCCTGGTGCATCACAGGTGAGTACAACAGATACTGTGATGGTTGTAACTCTGCAGAGGAGGATGTCAACGCTACTGTGCAACGCAGCTTGTGTGTGCTACATGTGTAAAACTACAGAACTTTATACACCTCTGCGTTGTTTGCTTCGGTGATGTAGAGGTGGCATATTATTTAATGTGGCCTACGTAGCCTTATAGTGCTCGTTGCACCCGTCACGGTTTTGTGTAAATGTCTGAGTTTTGTCCTCTTTTCTTGTTGTGTAATTGATAATCAGTTCCCTCCATAAAAGCATAATGTGTTGGTTAGAACAGAGTTCTGCTGTGGGGTGTGTATTGGGTGACAAGTTAATTCTTTCCCTTTTAAATATATAAGGCAGCATGGTTTACCCAGAGTACATTAACTGACCTACTTTACACAAGTACATGTATTTGTACTAGCACTCTCTTCCTATACATCTGAAGTCACTCAATCAGCAGAACGTCGGTTGTTTTGCTCGGACTCACAATGTTGAGGTTGGTGAGGATGTATCGCTCTGTATCTTGCTTGTGGACCTGCTGCACATCAGGCCCCACCACCACCAGCAGTTCCAGATGTGTGATATCAGGCATCGGAGCCGACCGACGCTGCCTTCCACTCACTGTGAACAAGGAGAAGACACAGTGTAGACACACACTAGAAATCTGCTGGTGTATAATACCTGTTTTTCCCAAGTACTATAAGATGGTGTTTCACTGTTGGATAGTTCTCATTGTACGCAGGCTACAAACTGTTTGTACACTTCAGCCATACATAGACATACCTGCGGTATCAGGAGAAGAACCAGGAGAGGACACTATGTCTCTTTGACTAGAGGAGTGATGAAAAAGCTAAAGAGGACACAAACAATAGCATTACTTTTACAAACATGTGTAACCACATTTAGACCTGTGGCCCCAAACACAAAGTATTTCAGAGCTTTTGTTTTTTAAGTTACTGCCATGTGAATCCAGTAAAACATATTTATGACTCTCTGCAGGTCGGGGCTTTCACAGGGTGATAAACTGTTTCAAAAGTTGAAGAGTTCAATGTACTTTGCAGAAGAATCGCTAACCGCGCAGTGCTCCTGTTTGTCTGCAGATTTCCACCTACCTCGTCCAATGGAGAACTCATTAGAGCGGCGAAGCCAGGCCGCAGTAACAGCAGACAGAGCAGAGTGGTTAAAAACATGTTCTCCCTCTTCCTGTGCGTCTACCTGCTCTGCTGTCACACCAGGACAATATGTGATCCTGCTCCTCGGCAGGACAGAGCCCAGCCAAGGGGGTAGGAGTAACATGTTTATGTAAACAGTAGGGACAAAGTTGATGAGTGACACACGGTATTTGCTGGGGCCTTTTGGACCCCTGGGACCAATAGGACAGCTCTCATTGGATGGGGATGAAAGAGAATCAGCGATGGCAGCTGCAAGCTTTATTTAGTTACACAAAGTCCACCTTTGGATCAAACCCATATTTATATTTAGACCTTTCACATCTGCAATCACTGCTGAATTTAAAACTCAATTATCCTAAATAAAACATGTGGGTGTTGTTTCCTGTTGTAGCCATTAGAGGGCAGACACGATCCTGTGGACAGGAAGACACTGCACACACACAATAACTTCCCTTATGGCAGACATAAAACCTTATCTAACTCCTTATTTTGAAGGCAGAAGATTAACCGTGGAAACAATAAAATAGTAAAGCGGAAATTGACGAGCTTTATCCTCTGGGTCATGGCTGTAATTATGTTTCCTGTACGAATGTTAAACTGGGCCAAATGAGGGACTTTTCACACTATAGACCAGACCAGACTGTATTTCACCTTTCAGCTATCTCTTTCCCCGTACTGCAAACAAAGTGTTCCCTCCCTTCCTGTCTCTCTCATCCTCTCCATCCTCTTCCTCTCAGACGGGGGAGATGGTTTATCTCCATACAGCTAGGATTCCATCCCCATCTGCTGTCAGTCTGCCAGATATCTGCCTGTTGTCAGTCTGAATTAACAGCTGGGTGTCACACCAGCATCGTCCGCTCCACTCAAACCTCAATGCCCTGCTGGATTTACAGAGCACGACAGACTGCGATAAGTGTTGTTGGATCCTCATACCCATGTCTGTTCAGAAGAGGGTAGGGATTGTATATTCATGATCTTAAATTATATATATGTAGCCATATGGGATACTCAAGTGGGTACAACAGACGCCTCAGGAAAATGTTTCTTGCTTGCGGTTAATGAAGAATGAGGAAGTTGCTCATGGAATAAAGTTGATCATAGAAACCTGATGATAGACACGACCACTTCTATGTCACCCTTTCCCTTTTTTAATATGCTAATTTCAGTGTCAAACTCTACAAAGTGGTACGTTGCGCGCCACGACCTTTTGGATACAACTACATTTTGCATTGTGAAGCTCACTCTGAGATGCATTTATGTAGAGTGGCTCCGGCTTGTACATAAAAGGGTTCTGGTTCATCTGCTGCCCTTTGTCATTCCCTCCATCTGGTACACTGTTGTAAAAGATTAATGTGAGCAAAAACTATAAATGTTTACCCGCCTCTTTACGACCATCCAAACTCTTTTTGTTTGGATTTGTTTGGATTATGCATGTAGGGTAATAATTGATGCTATAATTTGACTCTTTTTTGTTTGAAAAGTTCAGTAGCTGGCTCGGAAATCTTGCTTTCTAAGCACAGAGTGACAGACTGAGAGATTTAAAATAATTGAGTCTCTCGCTTTAATCATGCAAGTCATCAATTGTCTTGGTTATATTTAGCACGCCTTTCAGGTCTTAACTCACTGAAGCTGCATTTCTGTTAGCTGTGTGACTATTTATAAAACTGCCAGAGAGATGGATCTGATGTTGAATCAAAGTTACAGCCATACATAATAATACCACCGACAAATGGTCATAACATCCGTTTTTCAAATACACTGATGCTTCTCTCAATCGTCGTGTGCTTTGTTTATGTACGAGCAACTCTGTCTTCAAGTTACAATATGAGAAAGCCTGTCAACGATGAGTTTCTACTACCTTCTTGTGTTTTTGCTGCTAATTAAGACAAATATGGTGTTGATGGTATGTTGTCAGCCCCTGACTTGAAGGCTTTCCAGCCTGTAATGCAATACTGAGGGTGCTAAAACCCAGTGGCACTACAAAATATACAGATATTTTCCAGGTAGTGGTTTTCTCCCAGTAGTCCCCAGCTGTTTTAGCACATGTCAGCATATCATGGTGATGCAAAGACGCTGCAGGGGCATTTAATGATGCCCCTGTGCTGATGAGGGTTTAATGATAATGGTGTGTGGTTTCTGATAAATGGAATATCTATCCGGTGCTTTTGTAATGTGCGCTTGAATGATCGGAGGGAAAAGGAGAAATGAATGTCTGTGGTTGATGCTCTGCTGTGGAAACTCCACACTTTATAATGTATAAGCCGACAAAAAAGAAGGAGAATTGGTGCCAACTGTGGAGCTGTGTGTTGCATTTCTATCAGAGATAAAGCTCTAAGCAAACACTCATGATTTATGGAATAACATTGAAAACACCCTCTCTTAACATACAGATCACTTGTTTGATTTATGGAATCTATATCGGACTAAATGGTCGGTGGTAAACTGTGCTAATAAAGTGAGTTTCGGTCGGTTTACCCACCGGAGTTGGAGATAAATGATGTTCCTAAAAATAATCATTGCTGCCTCAGGTGTACAACATTAAAAGATCAGACATTTACCCCATTTTGCCATGGTCTCCTTCTCCTGTGCTTGGCCTTGTTCCCTCTATTCCTATGAGAAAACTGTAACAGCAAGTTGACTGGAATAAGGGACTGCAGGGAAGGACACTGACTGCTAAGATGGCCAAGCCACACAAGCCTACATTTAGATCCAGCCCTCCCAGAAAGCTCCTACTGGGCTGTAGAATGATAGTGTAGCTGTTGTTAATGGACAAACGCTATAACTGAACATCTGTTAGCATGCAGCTGATGAGACCGGCATTTAAAAGGTCTAACTGCAAAGTGAGGACTAAAGCACCAGTAATATGAATAACAAGCATGAGACTTCATGTAGCCTAATAAAGCAATCAATACATGTGAAGGTTGCAGAACATTAATCTTTTGCTTTCAACCAATCTGAATTTCTTTCCTTCTTTTTTATGGAAATGCAGTAGCATATCTGAAATTACTGTTCCTCATTCCCATACTGCGATGTTTCTCCGCTGGCCTTGTGCTCTCCAAATCAGTAATTATAGTAGGCTATGTTTAGATAAACTCAACCTGAATTTTCCTGGTATGCTCTCTCAATTTGACGTCCCACTCTCAAGCTTTTAGACCGCTCCACTTGCAAGTTACCTAAATGTTTATACAATGGCATCTTACATCTTGCACATCAGTTTAATTGTAACGTAGAGCCGCTGAAATAGTTTTAAAATGTATTTTGTAGCTCTGAATGGAGCTTTTTTAAAGTCTGAGAAAATGACCCTGATGATCTCATCATGTGGTGATAATGATGTCATCAGGGTTATCTAAAATTGGGCTTGAGACTTCAAATTTTGAACAGACGGTCTGTGCTAAGACCTTACGGGTGGAGATTGAAATGGGAATTGCAGTGTTTTGTAGTTCCTTACTAAGTATTACAACTCGGAATATCTCAGCTAATCCTGCTGCATCAATGTTGACCATTCTCTTTTAATCTCCTGTGAGTCCCCCAATTTAATGAAAGTGCAATGCTAAAATGCTACAGAATCCCTTTTAATAGCTTCTTCTAAGCTATACATGCAGCCACAATAACATCATACATCATTTTCCAATAATATGCTATAACTATATAATTAGAGATAAAGCTTAGCCTATGAAGTCAACATGCCTTGACATTAGGCTATTATCATTCATACAGCCCTTACCACATATAGCCTCATAATAATGGCCAATTTGCAAAATAGGCCTCCGGTTTTAAATTGATCATAAACATAATAACACACAGTTGTGCAGTGATTAGCTAATAAAAAAGGGAAAGTAACTCCAGCCATGAACCACGTGAAAGACTATCCCAGACTCACGTCACACCCAGCTCCCTAAAAGTGACACATCTGCCTTTAAAAAACAAAGAAATGAGATTGTGCGTCAAAAAAGTGATTTTGGGTATACGAAATGGCACGTGCAAAGGCTCTTAAAGAAGCATACAAAGAGTCCCCTGTATGACCAATGGTACCACGACGTCAGTGTCTCTGGCACTGAGCTGAGTCGGTCGGAGCCAGCAGCAGCGTCACTCCCTGACGGCGGCGGCATCAGAGCAGCACGGACGGCCATCCGCGCAGCAGCGAGTCGCTCCGGAACTCGGCGGAGGAAGACGGCTCGCGCCTTCGGGACTGACTGCACGGCTACTTTCCGCCTTTGTTGCTCAGGTAAAAAAAAAAACCCGAAGTCGCTTTACGTGAAAACGCTTTTTATTAATCTCAAGGTGAGTTTTCTGTGTAGTTCACTCGCTACAGGGAACGTGGGTACCAAAAAACGTTGCGAGTACAATGACTTGCAAGCTTCCTGTTGTACTGAAGCCATAAACTGTGTGTTGCTCAGGCAACGTCCCACCTGCTGCTGCTGCTGCGACTGTTTCTTACTCCTGTCAACCAAAAAACCAATATGGATATATGGAAACAAAGCGTCTGTGTTCATTCAGCCATTCATTGGTTGGGAATCTAAGAGTGCGTGGTATGTGTTTTACTTGTGCTGTTTTCTCCTAGCTAAAGGTTTCCGCAAGACTTGAATCGATCATTTATTACACTTAGAAGACATTATACTGTGCTCATTTAAAGCATTTCCCTCTGCACTTGTACTACCTCCATATTGCTCCACAATGAGCTTCTTCAGAAGCTTTGGCAGACAGTAGAGAAGGTCGTTGCCTGTTTTGATTGTTTTTCCAGTCAAGTGCTCACATGTGTCTGTGGCTCCAGGTGATAACTCAACGCAGCAAATGCTTCTCATTTCCTTTTGTAACTGTCTGTCTGTTTATTTTCATAGTGTCTAAGTAACACCCAGGACCACAAAAGGCTTGCAGCGAACACAAGATGGTGATTACCAGCGTGACATCCCTCAGAAGGACTTCACTGGCCACGGACACGGAGAACAGATGTTTGCAGTAAAGGTGCCTTGTGCATTCATACAGTAGTTTTCTATTCTGGGGCTTAGATAGCTGCTCTGGTTAGGCATACCTGCTTGCCAACGCTAGGCCCGTGATGCAAAGAAATTCCATTATGCCTCATCTCCTGTCTGCTGTGACGGAGAGGAGGAAATCACCAAAACATGCTGTCGTGAGGCCGGGAAGAAGGGAGAATTATGAGTCAGAATGGAGAAGAAAGGAAAACTGTCACTCGTCAAATCCGCCTCTAAGCTTGGTAGACAGCTTGCACACTTATTTTAAGAGCAAGACCATATCTTTTTTCAGCTGGCATGGAAACTATGGAACCATGTAGAGCCATTGCTTCTTTTTGCTGTTCCATAAATTATTACTGAAACCTTTTACCTTTTTTTTTCTTCTTTTAACTTCTACGTCTGTATAAATTCCAGGGATTAGAGTGAACGCTTTTTTTGAGTGAGTGCAAAGTGCAGCGGGGTGCATCCAAGGCGAGCTGTGTTCATTGTGTTTTAGTTTACACACACCTCCTTATCTCAGCTGTCAAGAGGGAGGATTCTTTTCTACAGTAACTTACCCAGAGCGATAGAGATAGTGGTGGGAAAGGAGGGGTGGGAGGAGTGAGAAGAACAGAGAATGACTGTGAGAGAGAGAGAGAGTTTAACTCAGACACTGAGTGACTCTTGTATCCAAGGACGAAGGTAGCAACGCGTCCAAACGCCACTCTTCGCCCACATACCGCCAAGAAGAAATGAGGCGGTAGGCACATAGGCGGCGACTCAGAGGCGCTCGTGTAGACTCAGCAACCTGCCGTTCCTTCTTCCCAGAGCCTTTGGAGTTTGTCTCGCCTGTCTGGAGTGCATCTGAGCAGATCATGACTGCAGTTAGTGTGAACTACAAAGAACGTTCGGCTTGAATAGGAGTTTCTTATTTTTCCTTTTTGCTCCAAAACAAAACAAAAGCGAGTTTTCTCTTTACTTCACCAGTGTCATTGCACCTAAACTGGCCCACGTTTGTGTATGTTTTTGGCAGAGGAGCAGACTGGAGAGGAGGTAGTAACAGGTGCTGCGTGCCAAGGTGGAGTTGGAGGTGTGGAGGAGAGCTGAAGATCATGGGTAAATCAAACAGCAAGCTCAAGCCAGAGGTGGTGGAGGAGTTGACGAGGAAAACCTACTGTGAGTACCTTCACGTCTTTCTCTCTTGTGCTTGTCTTTGTAGAGATGCAAACTCCTTTTTAAGCTAGCCTGTATGAGAATAAAGGAACATTCTGGTCAAAGGTAAAAGACTATACACTACTGTTTTCCATACAGGCTGTACAGTAAGCAGCCCTGCCTGCTGGGATGTGTCGGGATTCTCCAACCGTTTCTCATTAATCGACAAAACGGGGCTACAACTAAATGTCAGCTGGGAATCGGCTCCTCGTTTGATTTAAATTTACATTGAAATGTTGTGTAGCAAATGGCGATTGGTTAAGCTCTTACACAAGTGGCAATCAGCATCTGTAAATCACGCTGAAAGGATTTATAAATATGGAGATTCTGAGTTTGTATTAGCTATCGAGCTGGAGGATGTGGTTTTATATGCAGGTCATGGACCTCCTGTGTATTTTCATATGAATACAGAGATAAATATAAAGAGTCTAAATTAAAAAATGGTGGCATTAGGTCTCCCACATTGCAAGTACATGGGTTTGTGTTGTTCCTGTTGACTTATTAGGACATTGCAAATTAACAGTATTTGCTTTTCTCACCTTGCTAGCACTAAATTATTTATTGACAATCTCCTGTTGAACAAAATAAATAAATATATTTTTCAACCAAATTTGAGCAGAAATCACATTTTATATTAATACTTGTGTCATTTCTGTAGCACAGCGCTATTATTATTATTATTATTATTATTATTATTATTATTATTATTATTATTATTATTATTATTATTATATTATTATTATTATCATTAAGCAGTACAGTGTGCAGGTGTGGGTGGGAGTTGACATCCATTGGCTGCTTAATGACAGTGTTATTTGGGTGGTGGGTCTCTCCACAGCAGAACCTTGGAAAGCTGTTGTGGCAGGAAATTGCTGTGGAGGAAGATTGGGCTTCGTGCTGGGCTGCTTGCTGCTGTCCTCTTTCTCTCTCTCTCTCTCTCTCTCTCCCTCTCTTACCCTTTCGCCCTGTCTCCTTCGCTTTATCCCCTAATTGCCCTCTTTGAGCTGGGAATGGAATAGTATAATTAGGATCTTATCTGGTTAGCATCGCTGAGAGGGGCACCAAGTGTTCTCTCCCAGCGTGATCAGTCCCCCTTTCTCTGCTCACTCGAGACTCTATCATTTCTGCTTTTGCCTGTTGCCTCTTTCTTCTGCTCTCCCATGAGAAGCTTTGTCTGCCATTTTAGTCTATGCTCCCCATTTGGTTCTTGACAGATTTGGGGACTTAGTCAATTTCTCTGTGCCTATGTGTCTTTTTTTTAATTCCGTGGCAGAAGAGGTAGAGTGTTTTCTTTCTCCCCTCTGTGTTGAAACGCAACTAACAAGGCCAGGCCAGGCCAGGCCAGAAATAAGACCTGTTCATTTAAAAGACGATGTCTGTCTTCCGCTAACGTGTTCATCTTCATAAGAAAATGATTATGACCTTTAAATAAAACACAACAGTGAGCTGTGCCAAGGCTCAGGCTATCCAGTGTTTCCCTGTTATTAGTGAGAACGGTGGAAAATGGTTGCAGGAACCCCACCTGTACTTTTTTTTTTTAAAAGGAGCTTAATTCAAACCAAATGACTGTTCTGGCACCCCATGGAAACACCGACACTCCATTTAAAATGTCTGCAGGATGTAGGCCAGGCCCATGTAATGGCATGATGATTTTGTAAGTTGTCAAAGCCATGAAGAGGCTCACAGTGACAGAGTGCAAGCGGGATGTGTTTATAGCAGATCCTGCAGGGTCAACCAGCAGAGTGGGCCCGGCACTCTCCTGCAATGGGCTGATTATTACCCATCGCCTCTGACTGAACTTACGTAATAAAATGTTTTAATTTGTAGCCATTTTTAGGCCAATTTAATGGTAGCTTGGCTTGGCTGACAGTCGTGACATTGACCCTGACATGTACTGTACAGGAAAGGGTCACGTGATGGGCATCCCGGTGAAATGCTGAGCAGAACAAACCTCCTTATCGACACCCTCTGTATGATTCTGCTCCAGCGCTGCAGTCGTCACATTATGGAATACGGATGTAGAGATCTCAGTGTTGAACATATGTTTTTATTTGCTCACCAGTCTCTAATATAATAGTTTAATTCTCCCAAAATGTTTTATTTGAGGCAAGTGAAAGTCTGGGCATGAAACTCTTGGTTGTACACGTTTGCAGTGACTATGAGTTGCTTAGGTTTAAACATTACTGTTGAAGACATTATTGATTAACTAACTAGCTGTTTGTTGTATTTATAAGGCTATTGCTTTGCCCCTCAGGCCCAACCTAAGTGGTACAGTAGCAGACAGCATTTAATCCTCAGACTTACAGTGGCATGAAGTCAGAAAGTCTCTCTCAATGGATCCCCCGCTCAAACTAATGCTGTTGATTTACAGCCCCTGTTTTCATTAGCAACCCCGGGGTCCAAAAGGCAGAGGATTGCAGTAGTTACTTGAGAGAATGTGAAGAGACAAGCGAAAGCCATGAGGGATTGGTTGATTTAGATGCTGGCAGATAATGATATTTGTGTGGGCATTAAAACGCAGCCTGCCTCCTGAACTACTCTCCTTCTTAAATCTGTGGTTGACCTTCCTTCCCTCAGCCTTGTTTGTCTTTTTGTGGCTCCCTAGGGTTTACTCCCACTTGTCCTCTACCATCCCATCTCCTCTGATAGTATGCTACAAAATCAATGCATTCTACTCTCAAGTAAACGAGGCTATTTTTCCAATAATTGCACGGTTGGTTATAAGTCAGACGATATGTGAAAGGTTTGGGCCAAAAATGATTAGCGATGCTGCTACTTGGCTCCTCTGTTGTATCTTAACAGCATGTTTGCTTCCCACACTTTTCCTCTAAGCTAACGTCACTCTTTATTTCTCCTACAGTTACAGAGAAAGAGGTGCAGCAGTGGTAAGTGTGTGCATTACTTTTCATTCCTGATGTGAAGCTAGTCGTATATTAGCGACTGTGTTTTTTATTGGCATAGCTCGGTGTAACGGGGAGGGGTCTTGTCTCGACCCACTTGCTAAAACCCACTTTGATATATTTTGCCCAGGATTTAGTTTTGTTTGTCCACGGATAGTGTATTTACATTTGGTTTGATGGTTGATTTGAAGCCATCTCCCTCACTCTACCCTGAAGACAGATGAGTTCTTAAAATAGAATGACTTTGAAGCCTCACTGAGACTGAACGACTTTGAAGGCAAACAACACTACAAACATTTCCATGATGCATTCCTCAACCACCTTTTTGTGTTGTTGTTGCTTTATTAGCAAAACGGATGTTTGATGACAGAAGAATGGCTGGGGCGTAAGGTTTCCCTTTCAGGCACTTAATCACTACATGGTCACAGAGCCCCCACAGAGCTGCTGATTAGTAATCCTCCCTGTTGGATTCTTTACCTGTTATTCAGTGTAACCTGCACCGCCATCGTCTCGCCGAGGTCTCGCCTTTTTCTGATCCCAGCCGTGTTTTTAACATGCACTTTGCATACATCAAAATGAAACATATTTATCAAAGCGAGACACCTCGGGCCAGGATAAGTCCCAGAACTGTGGTGATCATTACTGCTTAAGGTTTACCTTTCTGAATGCTTCTCTGAAGGACCAATTTGATAGCTGCTGGCACAGCGAACAAGAGACAATGCATCTTCATTTGCAGAGATGATTCAAGCATGAGCCTAGTCATCACTTTTGTTTGCTGTGCATGCTGCTCTTAGGCTATTGTCTCACTTGAAAAACAATGAAAAATAAAGAATGGCGTACATCAGAAGAGAGAGCACTGTAATAAAGTGATCACTCTTCCATGTCCACATTTCAGCTTTCGGTTTTGCATTTCACAACCTAATTCTGCATGCATGAAAAGAGCTCTGTCTCCGGATCCAGTCGCTGCTCATGTCCCGTGTTAGGGGGTTTGCGGGGGGGGGCACATTCACAGCCACACAGCAACAGCATTAGATATCATTGGGCATTGGCAGGTCAAGAACCTCAGAGCTTGCTTGTCTCTGGGGCTGACTGAGTGCACTGTGGCGGAATACCCCCCCCCCCCCCCCCACACACACACACACACACCCCACCCCCCAGGCTGTGCAGCCGGCTCGCTCACCATCACTCTCGCTGTCTTTCACAGCAAAGTTTGCATGAGTCCTCACTTGAAGATCAGCAGCAATCAACACGGCTGAGTGTGAGGGATGAGAGGGAGTTTTACCAGGGGAAACGCCAGATGGCGTGTAATTAGAGCACAGGCGCAGGCATAGAAGAATTAGTGGGGTTAGATAAATGCCTGTGTTGTGCATTAAATTTGTTCCCCTTCCTAATTCTGCTCTAAGGGACAGCATTAGTATGCTCAAGGCTCACCTGAAATCAATAACAAAATGCCATAGCGCATGGGATGTTCCTGCCAGCTATGCTGTGCAACTCTTTAGCACACCGCCACGGTAGATGCCAAGGAGAAGGAGCCAGTGCCAGTGATAAATACTTAATCTTCATGCTGGCCCCCCAGCGTGGTCTGATGCACAATGTCACGTCTGCTATGTCCCTGCAAGTACAGTGTGCAGTTCCACTATTGCACTACTTCAAGTACATTCTGACGGTGACACTGGTGCTAAGACACGTACACAAAGTCACATCTCTCGTACATGATGTGCTCTTGGCAAATGAAGGGGATTCTGATTATGACACTGACAAAGAGCTGACACTGGGCAAACATGTTAACACTGGTACAGCACCTTTGTACTGTACCCATGTACTGTGGATGTGTGTTCTGCTTATGTAACTCCACTGCTAGCCTCACATATGTGTGTTACTGTAAGACTAATTAAGCACATTCACGTGACTATCGACAGGCTGAAGAGGGAGCGTAAGAATAAAGAAAAACAAGACAATGTCTCTGGTTCTTCAGCATCACTTTTCATTCCCTCCATTGTGAGTCTGACAGTTATAAAGTGCGAAACTAACATGATGAATTACTCCTTTTATTCACTGCTCTATTATTTTAAAGGGGTACTCCACTGTTTTAGTATTGCACCATAAAGTTGAGTGACTCATAAGGAACAGTTTTTAAAAAGTGGTCAAAATCTATGCAGCACAGATATATATATATATATATATTAAATACATATATATAATATATATAATAATTCATATATATATAAATATATATATTTATTATATATAATAAAAAATACATATATATATATTAAATATATATATTTTATTATATATATAATAAAAAAAACATATATATATTAAATATATATATATATTATATATATATATATATAAAATATATATATTTATATATATAAATATAAATATAATAAAAAAATATATATATTAAATATATATATATAAAATATATATATTTATATATATATAAATATATATATATATATATATTAAATGATGCAAATAATTGGTATTTTTAATATAAATACTTAATAGATACAGTGTTCTGTCTTGCATTAAATCAAGTGCTACTGACTGCACTACATATGTGCTCTACACTAAAACATGTATTCCCACACTATGCTATGCAGTATGTTACAGTACCATTCTGCCTTTTATGTTAATTGCCGGATATAATTCCGTAGTCACACAATAAAAATGACTGAAGATTTTGGTTTTGTATTATGTTATGCATTGTGTGCTCTGCACTTTGAATACGGATTAGATTGTATTATACGTTATAGTGAGCTAGGCTTTAATTTGCCTGCATATCTTCAAATAAATCAAATGTGAGAGTTGCATGGTTCTGCTTTCTTCTGGCTGAACTTTTCCTCAGCTGCTCCTCAAAGCGTCTCTTTAACTATATGTAGCTGGCTTCATTATCTCCCAGGCAGATTAAAAGTAAAGAGTTTTAAGAGGAGTGAAGAGCCAGAGTGTGAGTGGAAAAGATCTGTCCTGGCCTTCATTCTTCAGCAGCACACTCTCCCCCCCCCCTCTCTCTCTCTGGCCGTAATTACAGCCCCGTCTTATTCTGAATCAGACGAACATGCAGTGCTCCCTTGTGCGTCATTTTTGCTGTTGATCAAGAGCAAAAGCTTTTTACCATTCTTTTTATAACTAGAGTGTTATTTCCCTGCTATTTCCTCATTCTCCTACTTTTCATCTAGCATTTATTTGTGTAAAGGCGAACACTCTCCTCCTCGCTTCTTGACACGTTACAGTCTAGTTAGACTTTGAGGCTGCGGTTTTTCCTTTTTATGAAGACACACAAGGAAACCGCCTCCCCCTGAGTGACTGCGCTTGAAATTGCTTACGAGATGCTTCTATATTTAGGCTAATAGAGATATTAAGTCGCTCTCCTAGATATGTCATTTCCAGGGGCGAGAGGAAGCTCTCAGACTTATCTATCAGCCACGCATGTTATCAAAAGAGGACTATAGAGTAATTTGATTAGAGTTAACCACTCTGAGCTCAATATTGCATTAGAGCGATCGTCTTATCTGTGAATGAGACAAATAGCTTTGCACGTTACCTTTTTGATCTTGCAGAATCAGTAATGCCTGCAGCAGCAGAGAGGAGGAGGTGGCTTCAGTCTGTCATCACTGTCGCCCAGTCTTTGTCTTGATTGTATATTCTCATCACATGATATTTGAACTCTTGACATAACTTCCGTCTGTGTATCTTTATTTTTCAGGTACAAAGGCTTCATTAAAGATTGTCCGAGCGGGCAGCTGGACGCTCTGGGCTTTCAGAAGATATACAAGCAGTTCTTTCCGTTTGGAGACCCCACAAAGTTCGCCTCCTTTGTCTTCAACGTATTTGATGAAAATAAGGTTTGTGATGAATTTCCTATGATGATGATAGAATGATTAGTTCAGAATGACAATGAAATAGTTTGACAGTTTGTCCAGGGTTGCTGCTAGATGAGGAACATGATGTTTACAGTGAATAGAGCTAATCCAAGGGTGTCAAACATGCGGCCCAGGGTCCAAAACCGGCCCAACCCGGCCCAATCCGGCCCGCGGGATGATTTTGCAAAGTGTAAAAATGAGATGTTTTGATCATAAAGTAAAATACTGTTCCAGATACCTGTGACAAAATGTTTTGTGCCTTTGTAGACACACTGTGATCTGTAAATGCACATGTGTAAATGATGAACTGAGGCTTAATATTGTTGAAATTGCTCCTTTTCTTCTTAAGAAAGTTCAGATTGTTCATAATGTTTTGTAAAAAGATCAAATTTGAACATTTTCAGGATGAACTTGTTCTTTTTTGCACTAAAATGAAGGAAACATTTGTAACATTTGTTGTTATTTACAGGTTATTATGCTGTGATGTTACTGCTCCGGCCCACTTGAGATCAAATTGTGCTGCATGTGGCCCCTGAACTAAAATGAGTTTGACACCCCTGAGCTAATCTGAATCCTTCTTTAAACTGGAGCTTTCATAGAATAATGACAGTAGAATAGAATCCTATTCATGTATTTTCCTGCTACTTTAGTGTTAGAAATTCGATGTTCGGTGTTTTCAGTATCTTATAATTGCCCTATTTGTGTTCTTTGTATTTTTCGCTAACTGTAAGGTTGGTACAAACAGAATGAAGGACATTCACATCTACCTACCACATCTTTTAAATCAATACATCTCTGCTCTAACATTGTCAGTCAGTATTTCAACAGCACAGAGGATTCTGTCCTTTAAAGAAACAAAGATGAGTCATTGCATTAATAGTAACACATTATCGTAACTCTTCATGTTGTGCCAGAACTCAGTTTCCACGAGCGGCAATTTGTTTTTCAAAAGGTGTATGTGTACGTTTGTTGTTTTTTTATCACTCTCTGTTACGTGGGCTGCATCCTCTATTTGAGGACGTGATGAGAAAGCACATTTCAACAAGGCCAAATTGTCTATAAGCAACATTTTCCTGCAGTAATCCACATCATCTCTGCTGTAGATTATTCAAAGTGTGTTCAGGAAGGCAAACTGTCGATGAACAGCTCCTGGGATGCTGGCGAGCCCCCCCCCCCCGGAGGTTTATTGACTCAGTGAAGAGGCTTTGTGTCGGGAAGATCAGACAACCCGTCCGTCTGATGTTTATCTGTGACCTTCATTAGCGCGAGGCACCCCATAGTTAGAGTATGCATTGATCTTAACAGTATTTATGACTTATGTAATCAGCAATGCATGACTTCAGCATTGTCTGGCCGGTCAGATGTCTGGTAGAGATGTCTGCTGAGCTGACCCCGGGGCCCCCGAAGAGCACATGGCTGTCTTGTGAAAGTAGAGCCGGGGCTGAACTCGGTTGCAGGTAGGCAGCTAGTTTTGAAACACGAATTTGTTGCAACACAATCCTTTTAATATCTGCTGAGAGTATGAACTGACCGATGCCCGAAGGCTCCGCTAACAGAACATCGATTTTACATGCAAGCTGTTGTTTTCACTTGTCTTTTATGCAGAGCCTTTTTAAAGGGCTTAATTTGAGTACGTCTACATGCAGTTGCTTGAGGATGGAGGTCATAACTTGAGTGAGTCTGAATATTAGGCGTTTTGAGCCACTTTTAAGCTTTCGTCTTACATTTGATTATTATCCATGTTAGCAGACGCTTCTCTCCGCTGCAGTGTGCAGAGTGTGGCCTGGCAGAGGAACGCCGAAGGCCACAATTTTGAGAGGGTAATTGGAAATTTCCAGCTTTTGTGGTAATATCCAGAGCATGGGATTCTAACAAAGCTCAGAGGGATTAAGCGTCAGAATATTTTCTACCTTGTCGCACAGAATTATCTGCCGTGCCCACTCATGGTGCGGAGTCACTGGGAAATATCGTCGGCCCCAAATATACGGCGGTTGTTTGTGTGCTGTAACTTTTAAGACAATGAGCCAGTCGCATCCATCCTGCTAATGACCAGAGGTGACATGTTTGTGCCTCAGGAGAGAGCCAGGTGCACGGCAAAAATAGCAGCTGACTTAGAGCAAACGTCTGGCCCTGTTTTCAGCAGAATACAACAAGGACATCATGGAAGTACAGCGAGTGTGAAGCAAGATGCTCCTCTCTCTCTCTCTCTCTCTCTCTCTCTCTCTCTCTCTCTCTCTCTCTGTCTGTCTGTCTGTCTGTCTCTCTCTCTGTCTCTCTCTGTGTCTCTGTCTCTCTCTCTGTCTCTCTCTGTGTCTCTGTCTCTGTCTCTCTCTCTCTCTGTCTCTCTGTCTGTCTCTCTCTCTCTCTGTCTGTCTCTCTCTCTCTGTCTCTCTCTCTCTCTCTGTCTCTCTGTCTGTCTCTCTCTCTCTCTGTCTGTCTCTCTCTCTCTGTCTCTCTCTCTCTGTCTGTCTCTCTCTCTCTCTGTCTGTCTCTCTCTCTCTCTGTCTCTCTCTCTGTCTCTCTCTCTGTCTCTCTCTGTCTGTCTCTCTGTCTGTCTGTCTCGCTCTCTCTCTCTCTCTCTCTCTCTCTCTCTGTGTCTCTCTCTCTCTCTCTCTCTGTCTCTCTCTCTCTCTCTCTCTCTCTCTCTCTCTCTCTCTCTCTCTCTCTCTCTCTCTCTCTCTCTCTCTCTTTAACATCATCTTCTCTCCCTTTTGCCACCCTGCAGGATGGACGCATCGAGTTCTCTGAGTTCATCCAGGCCTTGTCAGTGACTTCCCGGGGGACTCTTGATGAGAAGTTGAGATGTAAGCAGATGCAGTCTCCTCCCCTGTGTTTAGACATTTAAATGACCGCCCATGTGAATATGAAAGAGGACCGGCGGTTTCTTTAGAGAACAGCAAATAGGAGATACTGGGGGTCGTGACCCAATACGTCGAACAACCGTTTTTGGAAATTAAACACTGTAGAAAACTTGCAACTTTATCTGTAACCACAAACTGGAAACGTGCTTGTTTGTACTTTCCACTTCAAAAGACAGCATGAAACACTTTGTGCTTTATATTTAGTTTTTTTTACATTTTGAAGTCACGGTCGCTCACAGTTCTTATCTCAGTTCCTCACCTTTCTCTGTTCACAGGGGCTTTTAAACTCTATGACCTTGACAATGACGGCTACATCACCCGAGACGAGATGTTGAACATCGTAGATGCCATTTATCAGATGGTGGTAAGTTTCACCAGACATCAGACGTATACTGTACAGGTGACTTGTTTGAATGGTACTAAATGTAGTGATTTGATATCTTAGGGGAACACTGTGGAGCTGCCAGAAGAAGAAAACACACCAGAGAAACGAGTGGACCGTATTTTTGCCATGATGGACAAGGTCAGTATTTAAATTATCCAAATAATCTCAGAAGACTGACGAGATACACGGTGATGACGCAATAGCTGCGCTACCATTTGATGTTCCTTTCGACACCGTGACGTCACATTTTGCCTCACACTGATACGAGTGCACTAATTGGTTTACCGTTAAGAGGACTGAATCTGCCTTAGTTGCTACCCTCGGGGCTTTGACATGGACACTGTTAAGTTTAGAGCCGTTGGCTGTCGCCATCACAGCGTCACTAACGCCGCCTGCAGTCTATAAACATCATATATAGTCTCCTCCTCGGTGCTAATGCCCCTCAGCCCCAAGAATCTACTCCACTTTAGTGAAAGATGAGATGCAGCGTGCTTTAGTGTGTGTGTGTGTGTGTGTGTGTGTGTGTGTGTGTGTGTGTGTGTGTGTGTGTGTGTGTGTGTGTGTGTGTGTGTGTGTGTGTCAGCCCACTACTGCCAAGATCAGCCTTTTGGACTAGCTGTGCAGCAGCACTTATAGTGATTTGTATTGGCAGAGAGTGGCTACCATCCAAGTCCACTGAACCACAGATCCGTCCAACAGCAGAGAACAGGAGCAACATCAGCACAAGAGCCTGTTTTGCCCCCTGCTGGTAGCTCCTGGTAAAAGCATTAAGGGGCTTCACTTCTATTTTGTGTCGTGTTCCTCTTCCAGAATGCCGACGGCAAGCTGACGCTGCAGGAGTTTCAGGAGGGTTCAAAGGCAGACCCTTCCATCGTTCAGGCTTTGTCTCTCTATGATGGACTTGTGTAGGAATGTAAGGTGAGTGGGTGTTAATGAGCTAGTACCTGCACACTTCTTTTTATCCCAGGATGTGCTTTAGTTCTATTATAATACTTTATAATTCCTAATTCAGCAGAGAGAAGAATAAAAGAGAGGAAATGTAGTCTGTGGGCTGAATCTAAAGTGAAGAAGCCACTTCCTGCTCTCAGTTTGTTCCTATGAATTATTGAAATGGCCCACTTGTTTGCTGGCAATCAAATACTCTTGCAGTGCTGAGTGAAGAGCGAGACAGCCCTCTGCTCTTGCTGCTTAATGTAATGCACTGGCCGCTGCCAATTGTTGCTGACATCCTGCTCAGTGTTTTGTCAACTGCGAAGTGAGCTCGTCGAGACACATTTTGGTAATGCAGTAGGTCTGTTTGGTGATTCATCTTGCACGCCCTGAACACGCCCATGATTCACGACACCTCTTACTGTCTTCTATTCAACGCCGATCATTGTCACAACTTCTCAGATGGATCCGACTCAGCATCCACAGCACCATCACACCTGCGACGGGAGGGAAAGCCACGTTTAACTCGCTCGCCCAGAAGTGGACCGCAAACTTTTTCGTCGCACAGCGTGCAACAGCATCCGTGTCAAGTCGCCGTTCGTCTACATTTCCAGTTCGGATTGTAAACAAATGTTTCCTCTGATGTGACGGCGAAAAGTCAAACGTCAGCAAAACCCTCAGTCATTTATCTGTGCTTCTACAGCTCTGTGGCACCGCCTACACCCTTCAGTGTTGTGGACTGTAAGAGCATTTCTGCAAACGCAGTGTTGTGATTTCCCGATGGACTGTCCATGGAACTGACCCCCCCCCCCCCCCTCCTTCGAGATGTTAGTGTGAGTCTTGTTCCCATACTGTAAACCAGGGGATGCACGTGAAGCACTCAGAGGACATGTGCCGCTGCTTCGCCGCCACATGGAGAGACTCCAACCCTCTGGAAACATGTGTTCCTTGGTGATAATGTGAGCACTCACTAAAAGCCACAGAGCAGTATAGTGGACATTATATAATGTAATTCATCTTCTGCTTTTGCTGCGTTTATGGGAAGTTCCTCATAAGTATGGAATGAAGTTTTATTTTTGATCAAAGGTGTTGAAATGTATTGCTCTGTATTACTCATTGTTTCGGGATTACTTTTCTTCTCACGCTGCGAGCGTTCCTTTCCCTGAGAGAATGGGCTTTTTATTTAAAGAAGAGTGTCTATGGATTATTTTACTATGTTTGCATCCTATTGTGTTTCCACTTCCCCGTTAGCACTAGCGTCTAGTGTCTGCAGTGTTGCACATCCTGAATGACATGACCAAGCAACACAGCGAAGTCTCACAGCTTACATCTGAACTGAGGCTCATTATTTCTTTTGAGAGCGTGGTACTCCACCCTCCACCCTCCACCCTCCGCACACACAAAGCCCTGGTCATCGAGACTCAGGCGCAAACAGACATCAATTCTGGTTGTAAAGCTTTTTGCGAGCTCTGTGGTTGCAATTGTCCACTTTGTATTTGTCCTGTGCGAGGCCAGAGCATGTGATGATGCCTTTTTATTTCCATTGTTGGAATGTTTTAGTTACAGCATTAAGATGTTTTGTCAGCTTCACTGATTTCATGCCTTATGCAAATGATAATTTACTAAATGATAAATGTCATTTACCTGTTGATTAACGGTATAAGAGCACAGAATAAAATGCATTTAAGTGGCTAACTTTTCCATTACTGCTTTCTTAGTGTATGTATTTGAAATGAATGGGAAAATGTGTTTCAAAATATATATTTACAGGTTTTTGGATCGTTTGAAGGAGCATTGAAGAAAAAACTTTCCTTGTATGATCCACAATGAATCACTTCTCAAGACAATGATCTAACACTTCACCAGTTGCATTGTATTCAAAATGTAAAGCATGATCCAGTATTGCACTGAGCGACTTCACTAATAATAATAATACATGTATAATAATGTCATGTTGAGTGTGGGACGCTTTGAAACACAGAATCGTTCGTGCCAACTTGGCACCGTTTGGTAAAGTACAATGACTTTCATCAATATGGGTTAATGAGGCTCATTGGCTTCTAGAAGCTGCTCGGACCTGCTCTCTGTTCTCATTTCATCAAGAACAGATGCAAAGTGATATCAGGAGGAGGAGGAGGAGGAGGAGGAGTGTCCAGAGCTTTGAAAGCAGATTGTTCTGTCCTTTGGGTACATCTTTGATTCACTTTGTACTTTATAGACGTTTTAAATATAGCATCTGTAACTAAATGAAGTGAACAACCAACTTCTTGTCTCAGAAACATTCTGGGTTCCTTCCACTTACTTTGGAAGAAGACACTGAATTATTTACGTTCATAAGATCAGGGCTGGCTTCCTCTGTGAGGACACGATATTTAATCGCCAGACATAAAGTGCTAAGAATGATATTCAATAATCAATAACGTATTTATATTTAGTGCAGCTAATGTACACAGTAACAAAGGGAAAGTGACATTTCTGTGTGGCACGTCAAAGCTATTCCACACATTCATATGCCGAGGAGAGATTTCTCAGTGTGGGCTATGTATAAAATTAGATTGGTGTCAGCTGAATATAAACGATGGCTATTTATAATAACGAGGCTGTTACTGAGACAATGTTCTCTGCATGTCCAAAATACAGGCTCCAGACTCCGCCGGTAATGTGCGCAAAGCTGTTAAAAAGCGCGTCTCTAGGGGCCCACCTCGATTACGGAGAAAATTGAATTGAAGGGGGAATGTTGGATAGGGTTAAAGCGGCGTGGAAGTCACAGTGGGGTCGAGGTACACACACACACACACTCACAAAAAAAAACAACCTCGGGAACCTTTTAATACCCATCTCCGCCCCCGTTTGAAGCGTCAGAGCACCAGCTCTCCAGGGGCTCTCCAACACAGAGCTAGTCCACACGCTCCTCCAAACTTTACGCACGGATGTACTCCCGTGGAAGTATTTTACTCTGGATTTTGATGTGTTTCAGCTGAGCCGGATTGTTTCAGATATCTTTTCTACCGATTGGAAGCAGTCCCAGACTTTGAAAAGCTTTGAAATCTGAACTTTTAAAAACTTTCCTCAACTTTTTAATTTTTATGTGATTCGCACTCATTCCAGTAGACAGATGCAGTAAATCTAAAAAGTAAATAAAAAATGACCGGTGTCTTGTTAAAGTGCCTCGTCTTGGCGCTGTGTATCGGCGCACACAGGCTCTTGGCAGTCCCCCGGGCTGAGGAGGGTGATGGATCCGGTGACAGCGCCTCCACGCTGGCCTTTGTGTTCGATGTTACCGGCTCCATGTATGACGATCTGAAACAGGTGATCGATGGCGCATCGCGGATCCTGGAGAAGACCCTCAACCGGAGGACCAGACCCATCAAAAACTTTGTCCTGGTCCCCTTCCATGACCCAGGTACTTTTAGACCAAACTTTGTTTTTAAAATAATAAGCTACACAATAGGCAACTTGTTTTTTATTTGTTATTATTGTGAATGTTTTAATCTTGAGTGTTTGTGAAGTACAATTAAAATCACTGCAGCTTTTAACAAATCAGCCAACATAGTCAGATTGTTTTGCCAAGTCAAGGCAACAAAACAGCTGCAAAAAACTGCCTCTTTTCGCATTATGACAAACTCGGCTTGAAGGTCACGTTGCCTCTGATTTTGTTATTCTTCTGAAGCTGTCATTTCTTTTGCTTTACTTGAAAAGATCACAGCAAGTTGCAACACACCTCACAAGCAGTCGCGCATGTTTATAGCTGTTTCAGTAGAAGTCCCCTTGAACATGGAGCAGCATATTGAGCTCACACTGAGACATGAAGCAGGAATATGTGAGCTGTTAGAGAGCGGAGTCTGTGGGACAGGTAAGGCTCTTCACCCCCAGCATCTGTCCTCTATGGGAAAGCTGCAGCTTGAAAATAAGAGTGCTCTAATGGGGGAGGGTGTTTGAGCACTGATGAGAAGCATATGCTGTCTGCTTGTGTGTAATTAGCCCACTCACCCCCACCCACCGCACCTCCATCCAAGCCTCCGCAGAACCCTCGTAGCCCCTAGTTTTTAGCCAGTCAGGGGGGGGGGGGACCTTGTAAACTTCTAAGATTGAAAAGAAGCCGCGGTGGCGGACAAAGAGGCGTGACGGTGCTGTCAGTGTTTTACAGTCACTCATTAGGAGGAGACAAGGACTTGAAAGTCTCCACTGTTGGAAAAATAGATTGTGAATGAGTTAGAAATGTCATCATTAGTCTCACAAAGACACTTCAAAATGCTATTTGACAGTCGGAATAACATGCGCAGACACACACACACACACACACACACACACACACACACACACACACACACACAGAACTCCAGAGGCTCCACCCTACCTGATAAGGGTCTTTCTCTGTCATGACTATAATGAAAGGCTTGTGTTTATAGCCAGCCATGTTCCATAGCAAAAACAATGTCTTCTCTGTGTATCGGTTAATGTTTACTGTTCCCACGATTGGCCCCAGAAGGCATCCAAATAAATGTCAGGCCCTGACAGGTTCTTATCCATCATACTGGAGTCTGCTGCCGCTGCTGCTCGAGGAACGGCAGAAAATGCTGACAGCTGCTGAAAATTACAGTCATCCGAAGTTTGGCCAGATTGTAGCGATTTGTGTGAAGCAGAACTTGAACATTGAGATTTTTGTCAGAGCAACAAAACTATCCACTCTGATGATTTGTGTTGTTTGACATTGAATATTCATGTCTCGCACAAAAGCTACAGGGCATCACTCTGGTGCTGATAAGTGTGGCTTATTTGGGCTGTAGATGGTTATTTTCTGCTCACAGAGGCAGAACCGCTGTGAAGGAACAACTCAATCCTTTGTTCTGATTTATAGCTGTTTTTGTTTGAGGAGAAAACCAGTTAAGCCCTTATTTTCTTTGGGATGAATACGTTTTAGGCATACACTATTGTTTTTGCTACCAGATCATGTTTTATTAAAAGCTGACTTGATTTTGTTCAGTCTCTGTGATCACATACATTTCCAACCTTGCAGATATCGGACCTGTGTCCATCACCACCGACCCAAAGAAGTTCCAGCAGGATCTGCAAGAGCTGTTTGTCCAGGTGGGAACCAGAATACATGAAATGATTATTCTATAGGAGCGGGACCACCGTGTTGTTCCACACTAAGCTGTAACTGTGGACTACTATCAGCAGCAACTGTGGCCACGAGGGACCATGATGTGATGCTGGTATCACGTAGAAGTAGAGGAGAATCATACATTCAGTTATTGCAATATGTGTCTGAAGTTTGCGAACATTAGCCACCATAAGCTACACAAGACCAGGTAAGGCTAGAGTGTTAAAACCCCTGAGTGCAGTTCTTTTGTATATAAAGCCATATTGTCTTTCTTATTTCTGACTATGAATTATTTGCCATAACTTGTGTCCCTCTTTACGCTAAGAGGACGCTAGTCTGAAAGCTGAGCTACACCAGAGCTGTTTGAGTATAAAATAAGATATTTAGAGTATTTGATCATTTGTGATTCTGTCTCCCAGGGTGGGGGCGACTGCCCCGAGATGAGCATAGGAGCCATAAAGAAAGCTTTGGAGGTTTCCCTGCCTGGATCCTTCATCTACGTGTTCACTGACGCCAGAGCCAAAGACTACCGCCTGAAGAGAGATGTTCTGCAGCTGGTGCAGCTCCGGCAGTCCCAGGTACAGGATCCCACAGATCAGGCTCAGAGACGCGCTGCACATACGGCATCAGTCATCCACCTCACATTATGACAGATGTTGTCACTTTACCACAGCTGCAGTGTGTAAAAACGGTACAGAAAACAAGTATGCAAGCGTTTCACTCGTCGTGTTTAACCCTCCCCGAACTGATGCTGTTAAGGTGACCGGTCCTGTCCCACAGACCTTTGACTATCTTTGCATTTATCACACGCTGTAACAAAGGCAACATGCTGTGAAAGATCTACATTCCAATGAAGTGCCCCCTGACGCTCAGCTGAGCAGAGGAGCGTCTCTTCAAAGTGACTCTCGTCTCAGCCTCTACGTCAAGTCATGACAATGAGCATTAGCGTCACTTTGGAGCCAACTGAAAAGCAAGTCCGTAAAAGCAAACACTGAACGGTAGTAATCCTCTTAACTCCCCCCCCCCCCCTCTTTGTTCCCAGGTGGTATTTGTGTTGACCGGGGACTGTGGGGACCGCTCTCAGCCCGGCTACAGGGTGTATGAGGAGATCGCTGCCACCTCCTCTGGACAGATCTTTCACCTGGACAAGCAGCAGGTCAACGAGGTGAGAGCACGTCAGAGTGCTGCAATGACTTCCACTAAACCCCTTATTAAAGCTGTGTATTATTTAATATGACATCCATCCGACTGATTCTACTCGTATTAAGTAGAATCCAGTTGTGTTCATGAAGTGCAGGAGCAGGAGAAAAAAACACTGATGTAATAAAACCGACATTTATGCTTTTTCTTTCTGAAGCTGATATTAAACTTCCTGTTCATATGATACGGGTGAGTGACTTTCCTTTATGTCGGAAGCGGCATGTAACAGAAGCCCTGTGTAAGAAGCCAAAGACAGCAGGGCTCACTTCCCCGGCAGACGTAAAAGAAGCCAGAGTTTCCTCTGCAAGAGACACTGGTATCCTGCATGTCAACACAGGAGATGGCTGGGCAGCGTTGAGCTGGAGCCAACAGCTCTGCACACTGGTGGCCCACTGAACCTCTGAACTCTGAATGTGTCTGTGTGTGTGTGTGTGTGTGTGTGTGTGTGTGTCTGTGTGTGTGTGTGTGTGTGTGTGTGTGTGTGTGTGTGTGTGCGGGTCTGTTTCCTGTCAACTCGTGCTTGCATGTAGCTAAACATACAATGCCTGTGTGTGGGGCAGCTCGGTTCATTATCACTCCATAATCCTGCCAGCTGTTTAAGGAGTGTTTGAATATGATTTCTGCTGCTGCAGTATTTGAGAAGGAGGCCAAACTCAGTCCAGCCCTCACACCTCAACCCCACATGGCTCTGTGCTGAAGCAGCCTGTGACATGTCCTGGTGTACTGTTACATGTAAACATGTGCATACTTATAAACACATTTTTCTTGGTTCCACGTTGAATTACTGTATGTCAGTGCTTTTTAAAAACCTGTGTGATTATAGCTTTTGGTTGGCATGCTTTTACCAAATTAATGCAAATCCTTTAATCCTTAAAAACCTCAGAAGTACTACAAATTTAACCAAAAATATTCCCTCTTGATGACAGTTTAATAAAGTGCGTTGAAATCAAAAATATACAAAATCTATTTTGTGGTCTCCGGTGGGAGAGTGGAGTGAAAACAGACTGCTTATTTTCCTCTCTAATCCCAGGATATGATCTGTCACGGCTTCCCTCTTTCCAACACAGCTGCCCAGTGGAGTTCGGCTCCAAGTCTTCACACAACAACTCATTGTCAGCTCTCTGTATCGCACTCTCATCTCTCTTTTTTTAAACGTTTTGACTGGTTAGGATCAACGAGAGGATCTGCTAACATGAGCGTGGACATGAAAGCCCCGCTAATGTGCTGTCAAACTTGGACCGCGATCTGTGCTCCTCATGGTGATGATGATGCCATCCTTTAGTCATCGGTAGCCTGAAGCGCTGATTGAAAACGAGGGCTGTGATGTTTCAGCTTCCAGATAATGTCTGCTGTGATGTTGGCTTGCACACAGAAACAGGGTTTTAAATTCGCTTGAAATGAAGATGCGGTTTTGCAGCAGAGGACATGGCCATTTGTTTGGCATGTTTCTACCTAGCAAGCTGCACAGACACTCAACTCAAGTCCCTTGAAGAGTCTTTCATAACATTGCCCTTATGGTTTCCTCATTACGTGGATTCAGCGGTGATTTAAGGGGCTGGAAATGGATGTCAAACATAAAATTAAACCCAGGTAACATTTATCCTCGTCTTCCTGAGAGCGCTGTACTGTACCGTTTATAGTGTAGCTGCCTCTCCCAAATACAGGCCACTTGTGACGGGCAAAACTCAGCAGGTGTGTCAGAACTCCCACCGTGAAGAGAGCAGGGGGTCCATCTGGAACTGATTCGCTCTAATAACCTTGATTTGTAGCGGGACATCTTCCTGCAAATGTCAGCAGTTGTGGTGTTTAAGCCTGGGTAAGGACTAGGCTGACCCCTCCCCACTGGGAGATCTGGAGTCAAAACTGTTGTGGTTAACCACTGCACGGCCACATTTTCCTTTAGCAGGTAATGCACCTGGACGAGTGAGGGGAATACAGCCTCAGCTAACCCTTCCTCTCCGGCCCATCTGTCACACTTCTATGAATAGCAGAAGGGGGGGGTCCTTCCTGTAACAGCCCCGTAAGCCCGTTCAACTGAGACACGCCGGATGAGGTTTCACAGGACTTAAGATCCTCTGCATTCCTAGTGGTTGAGACAGGGAGTGGCTGCAGAACTCAGCGTGCTCCTCCAGACCTACCACGGCCCGGAAAGCAAGTCGTCCCATCTTTGCGCTCCACTTCCTTTTATGTAAGGCCTGAGTAATGCCCACTCCTCTCTGCGCTCTTGCATAAGAAACGGCCACTATCCTGGGGCATATGTAGGTCACTTCTTCACAGTTTCCTACTCTGCTGGTGATGGCTGCACATGTGGCAGACATTACAGCTGTTTCCAGTTGTAAAACGGCGAGAGGAACCAGCTGCTGTCAGCACCCAGTGGACCTGATAGACAAAAAGCGAAGGCCTGATAATTAAATTATCAAAGGCTTTCCTTGTTTGCTCGTTTTTTCGCAAATGTCTTAAAATGTGTTGCCGTTGGCTCCATCTCCAAGGGCCCGCTGAAGAAATGTTTTCAGTTTGTTTCATTACTGATGCAGCGCAGCCGTAATGCCTCTCCATTCGAGGTCAAAACAAATACGACACAGCAGTTGCTGGTTAACCATTTGGAAGACGGAAGACGTTTGGTCTATTGCGACCACTGAAATAAGACTGCAAAGTATCAGTGGGGGTTTTATGCTTCTGTTTTCATTTTAAAGAAAACAAAAGGGAAACTGTACTCTACTCAAAACCATGGTAATGATTATAGAAGGTCAAGCACCTGTCAAAACTGAGCTGGTAAGATGTTTCTCTGGAGAGCGTCTGAGCGGGACATTACAGTCTGTATGATACGATTGTTTTGCCATTAAATATAATCAAACTGACCATTATTTCGGACTTTGCGTAATCTTTGCTCTAAGTGGTGGAATGACTAATAAGTGAGCCTCCTGGAATCCCAATGTGCCTGACCTCGTCGGGCTTCTTAAGCTTAACGGATTCAACAGTAAAGAGAGAAACAGCCAGACGTCTCCGTCCATAAACGTTTCTGCACATTCGTAAGGTTGATACTGTGGAATACGCAGCTTAAGTGTAAAACAAAGGCACCACTGCTCTCTGTTCTGAGGAACAAGCCTCATGATTCATGGACGCTGTGTTGCAGGGTGGGGACTGCTGCCTGACAGACGCTCCTCTGGGAATACAAGCTTGAGAGTGCAGAAAACTGTATGTTATCAGTTTGACAGTTGAGCTGCTTCACTTTTCCTTTTGTTTAGGCAAAAAAATCCCTCTGAGGAATTCTTTTGCGATGAAAGAATAGTCCGAAGACAAAGAGCAGCCTGCTCCTCGAGCAAGGAAAGGGGTTGGGACGCAATCGTATCCTTCCTGTCCTCATCCTCTCTTTCTAAGTTGACAGTTTGACGGATCCCAGCCTCCTCCAGCATGACATATTGCTCTGTTTTTCTCCCCCTGTCAGGTTTTAAAGTGGGTAGAGGAGACAGTCCATGCCATGAAGGTCCACCTGCTGTCCTCCAACCACGACAGTGCACAGGAGAACAAGTGGGAAGTGCCGTTTGACCCCAGCCTTCGAGAGGTCACCGTGTCACTCAGTGGACCCGCACCGCAAATCGAGCTCACCGATCCCTACGGTAGACGACGCATTAATACCGTTTTCTTTCCTGCCGTATTAATTATTCATATTGTCTGTGCACCCAAACAAAGAAGAACATATTTAACTTCCTGTTCTTGTGTTCTAGGTCGTGTGGTTGGTGAAGCGCAGGGCCTGAAGGAGCTGCTGAACATTCCCAACTCCGCTCGTGTCGTCAACCTGAAGTTCCCCAGACCTGGAGCTTGGAAACTGAAGGTACTTCAGTGGTGATTAAAACATGAAAATCTTTCTCTGACTGTTTTATGATAATTGGCTAATTGAACACTATTGCTTTCTTTCTAAAGGTCAGCTGCAGTGGACGGCATACTCTGAGGGTCACAGGAGTCAGCAATCTAGACTTCCGGGCCGGCTTTTCCAGTGTATCTGTTTCAGAGTTCAACCACACGAGAGAGAGGACCAATAAAAGGTGCTGCACATGCTTCTGTCGGCTTTCTTTTGCTCCTTATTTGACTGAGAACACGTGCGGAAGACGACTTCATGTTGACCTTTCTTTGTCTCTCAGGACTTCCAGCCTATGTTTTGCTGAAATGTACAGGCCTGAAGCCACCAGGTCAGCTCAGCCACGTGGAGCTCATGTCAGGCTCAGGGCGCTCCTTACGCACGATCCCCGTGCCTCTGCCCTCTGACCTGGGCCAACAAGGACTGTGGAGTCTCCCGGAGTTCCGCACTCCCTCCCAGAGCTTCTTCATCAAGGGCACGGGGAAAGACGAAGAGGGCTACCGCTTCCAGAGGCTGTCCAGTGTCTCCTACACCAACATTGTTCCAGGCAAGAAAACCCCCAACCTGCAGACACATCTCGCCAAAGCCACTCCGCAGTGTCTCTCGCACCTCATCAATCTCATCCGCTGACCTTTAATCCTGGTTTCCTCCCTGGTGTAGTTCCCCCAGCTGTGAGCATGCCTGATGTGGTGAAAGGCTTCTACATGCAGCCCGCTGCGATTGGCTGCTCGGTGGAGAGTGACATTCCCTACAGGCTCAGATTCACCAGAAGTGGGATTTCACTGGGAGAGGAGAAGTTCTTTCAGTGAGTCTCTCCTGTTCGCTCAGCACTCTGTAACATTTGGCTCGCCTTCCGGATTCAGTTTACTTCAGATGCTGCAGTTTAATTCGCCCATTACCTGCTGTAAAAACACGCTAATTAGGTCACTCACTATTCTTACCAGGGGGTATGTCTGCTAAGCATTAGTGCTGCTTGACTGGATTTGGCAGGAACTCTATAATCAATTACATATTCGATTGTGTCATCCTGAGAAATTAACAAAGCGCCTTTTCTTTTTCACGCTCTGCTTTGAATTAAATTCATGAAGAGAGGCTGACTTGTAGTTCAAACCTTTCCCAGTGTGTGTGTGTGTCTGTGTGTGTGTGTGTGTGTGTGTGTGTGTGTGTGTGTGTGTGTGTGTACCAGCTATACTAATTAAATGTGACATAAAATGGGATCTTGTTGCTATTGTCATACTCCAGTTATTAAACCAAACATGTCTTTGTATCAGGAGTTCTGGCACAGCATCATGGGAGATTGTCCATCCGTCAGCGGAGGATGAAGGCCTATATGAGTGCATAGCGCAGAGCAACGCAGGACAGGGACGTGCCTTAACACAGTTGACTGTTCGAGGTATGTCACACACACAAACATCAATGCAAGCACGCACATACACACACACCTCCTCAGTGGGCAGGCCTGCATGCATCACAGTCACAGCAAGGCTTTGAAATAAGTGGCAGTCTTTTTTTAATCTCAGATTTAAGGCTAAAACATCAAAATGATACAAAGAATGCCAGTACAAACATTTCTATGAAAGAATAAACAGTTTGCTCTCCGCTGATAACACCAGTTTGATGTTGTGGTTGTGTTTCCACTTAAACAGAGCCTTCTCCGGAACTGAAGCCGGCTGTGAATGTGACTTCCTCTGTGGGAAGCGTGGCTGTGCTGTACTGCCAGGTGGAAGGCTCCATGCGCCACAACTTGACTTGGTACCGAGCGGGTCATACCATCCGAGCCCGCGCAGGGAGGGTGAAGCTGCTGCCCGACTCGTCCCTGCAGATCAGCGAGGTGCGGACTCAGGATGCTGGGGAGTACCACTGTGTGGCCACCAACGCTCACGGGGACAGCAGAATCACCACGTGGCTTCTCGTCCCAGGTATGGCAGGAACGATACCCTGCGGGTCATCTGCTTAAACACTTCACACGCCTTGTGGCTCCTCTCGGGCCCCCGTCATCTGTTTTCCATTATTGGCTTAGCCTCCTCGCAGTCAGATGGAGCCACGTTCCTCGTCAGAAAATGTTCCTCGTCAGCCAGAATTGATGCATGTTGAAAAGTGTGGGCACACGCTCAGATGTTAGTAATGGATTTTGAAAATAGCCAAGCGTTGATAATTGCATTGTAGCCGACATCATCAGGAGTTTACTGTTGTTAAAGTTATGAATGACCTCATGCAGCGGTGACAAGGCCCTGAGTCATCATCAGCATTCTGCCTCTGTTTGACTCCAACTGTAGAGGCTCCTTCTGTGGTGGTTAACCCGCAGGGCCAGGCTTTCTCCCAAGGGGATGAGATCCGCCTCGTCTGCTCGGCGTCCGGCTCCCCCCCTCCCCAGCTCTTCTGGAGCCATGGAAACATGTTTCTTACTAATCGGCCGAGGTAAGGGAACTCTCAGCCCACTCAACACCTCCGGCAGAGAGGGCTCAGAGAGTCATTACTTTCCACTTAAACTACATACGTGATTGCCACATCTTGTTTGCCTCACTTTCAGTACTCATGTTAAGTACTTTATATGCCTGTGTAAAATACATATTGAAAGAAAAATGTCTCTCATGATACCCAAGAAAAACAGAAAGGGTTAGAGACAAACGTCTGCACATGTAATCAACAAACATGAGTTCTGTGGATTGCGTGTTACAGGTTGAGTCTAAACCAACATGGAGTCCTGACCATCAGAGGGGCCCTCCCAGAGGATGCTGGGAACTACACATGTTTAGCAACCAATGAGGCCGGGACCGCCTCTCAGTCTGTGTCTATTACTTTTGCAGGTAAGTCAAGATATCACCACCGACGGTGAGGGTGTCAAAGTGAAAACATGCTGTTGCTGGAATGATCCTTTTTATTATTTACAGTCTCATTCATTTTTATTTATTTTTTCGGATCTGAATAATCGTTTCTGTTGGCGTTACTTTTCAGACTTTCAAATAAGGAAACTTTCTCAGTCTGTGTTGTTGACTATTCCTCAGAAGCATTTGTTTGGAATCAATCTGTGAATGATATGCGAGTTGAGCACCAGCTAGTGTGCTCCGTCTCATCATTAGCATATTTCTCTCCTTGTTTCGTGAGCGGTGACAGTTGTAGGCCTGAAGTTTCAGCCGTGGCGTGTCAGTTAGTGGTTGACGGAAACCTCAATACTGATCGACGGTGGCAGCCTCTTCCTAAGGGGTGCTGGTGTTGTACACACTTTCCTCTGCGTGTACTTTTTAACAACATTGAACTGTCAAGGCAGTGAGATGGATCATCTCATACTTTTGGCTCGACTGTCTGCATTTTCCAAAAGCATCTACCCTTTCTCTGTTGGCACAGAATGTGTGTGAAATGTGAGCTTGGTCTTGATATTTACCTCAGGTCTGTTCTGCAGCCTGGTTTAAGCCAACATTACTTAACGCTACGCTTATTTTCCAAACCTGGATTTATTGCTTTTCGTTCTTTAAGAATGCACAATCAAAGTGCTTCCTAAGCTTCCTGTCTGTCCTCCAGAGGTACCTAGAATAACAGTGGCACAGCAGGACGTACTTGTATCTGTTGGTGGTGACGTGACTCTGGAGTGTCGAGCCACAGGCGTCCCCCCTCCTCTTGTCCACTGGTTCAAAGGTAAGTTAAGGTCAAAGACAGTGTGTACAGAAAAGCAACTGAGAAAAATGTCCACAGACCAGTGGGCTTGTGTGTTTCCAGGTGAGCTTGAGGTGGGCTCCGCGCTTTTCGTCGAGCAGGATGTGCACCGCGGGACCCTGCACATTCGAGGGGTGCAGGAGGTCGACGCGGGTCAGTACAGCTGCGTGGCCAGCAGCTCTGCTGGAACCTCCGCTGGCACCGTCAGTCTGGAGGTTGGAGGTGAGACCACACTTTGGTATTCTGCATAAAGTGTGATTTTCTCTCAAAATATACACAAAGGAAAATTCCCTCTTCCCTCCGCAGTGGGCCCATTGTTCTCGGAGGCACCGGTCGACGTGACGGCTAACGTAGGGGAGAACATCACCCTCCCATGCGTCGCTCGAGGTTCCCCGCAGCCGACGGTGACCTGGCGCAGACAGGACGGACAGAGTCTTACAAGGATAAACAGCCACAGTACAACAATGCAGCTGGAGAGCGGACATCTTCTAATCCAGAGTGAGTTATCCATGAAACACTATCACAGCAAAGAGCTTTGGTCTGGCTAATACACTGCACTGACTGGCATGAGTGATTATATATAGAAGAGGTGCAGCCTTTCATATTAAATTCTGCTTTTCTAAAGAGAGGAGGGTGCAGCAGGATGTCATTAACTTCAGTTACATATGATGTATCCGTCCTGCTAAAAGCACTTCTTCTGGTCTGTGAAAGACATAAACTAAAAACGTGCCTCATCACTTTAATGCTGTTAATAAGTCGGTGTCCCCTTTGTCTCGTGTGGTTTCTCCCTCATTGGGAATTTAAATTGTGAACTCTGGAGGTGTTTCAGCAATATGACTAATCTTGGCCACTGAAGGGGATCCTGTGTGCTCCTGAGATAAATGTTTATAGTGTGTGTACTATTACATTGGAGAGGAACAGACATGTTTGCATGAGCCGCTTCTGTCATTGTTTCCATTTGTGGGTGCCATCTGACCTCATTATCTCAATCTGTTGCAGATGGCCTCTTTTTTTTTTTTTACCTGCCCATTGTTTTAGAAAATGTGTCCACACACAAACTCCAGCGTCCCTCGCCCTTCTGCTCCTCACTTTTTACTTAGATACTTAATGTCTTGTCGTTTTCTATTTAAACATCGGGGCCGACTATTTAAAACACAAGAAGGGAATCCTGTTGATGCTCCAACATGTGATCTGCAGAGAGTGGGACATGTGTGTCAGCAGACTGGCAGCTGAGGCAAACCCAATAATCCCATTATTATTTTCTATTTTTAAACTCTTAATTTCAGTTGAACCAGTAATACCGCTTGTTATTGACTCGAGGACTTAACTGCTATTAACATGGACTTATTTTTCTAGATATATATATTTTTTTCATACCAAGTGTAGAGATGCTGCTTATCTCAGACGTGTGGATTGTGTTTCAAAAGATGTCGAGTTAAGCTTGCTCAGTGCTGGTTTACTGTGTGTTTGACTACAGGTGTCTGGCTGGATGATGAAGGGTTGTACATCTGCGAGGCCAAAAACCAGTTTGGAAGCATTACAACCGAGGCCAGAGTCGCTGTTACAGGACTGGGTATGCTTGTCTCAACTCTCGTATCTCTCTGCACTACCACAATGGTACAATAGACAATGCTAGCAACTGCAAAGCTGATAGTGGCCTTAAAATACTTTCACATTTTCCTGCTCTTGTTTAGTATTTTTGCACTTCCTTCTCCTGCAGAGCCCCCTCTCTTGGCCCAAGGTGCCCCAATCATCACCACCGGAATCGGCCAGTCCCTGAGTATTCCTTGCATGTTGCTGGATGGAGTACCTCTTCCAGAAAGACACTGGTCCCAAAATGGAAAACCTGTAAGACTAGTATTTAGCTTTCACATGCATGCAGTACCTCACACAGATAATCTCTACGATCCTGTGTGACAGCAGTCGTTTTTCTCCTCCTTAGGTTCAGCTGACTGGGAAGATGTTCCTGAGGAGTGATGGCAGTTTGTACATTGAAAGAGCCGTCCAAGAGGATGCTGGGACATATGTCTGCACTGCGGTGAATGTAGCAGGGTCAATGAACATCACAGTCAGCCTGGAGGTGCACGGTAAGAGTGCAAGTTAATGGAATTGTGATACATTATTTCTTCGTTTTCTGGACTAAGAGTTTGATGAGAAGATCAATACTTAACCCAAGATGACTATGACGCTAGAGCCAGCAGATGATTAGCTTAGCCTAGCATACAGACTGAAGGCAGCGGAAAACAGCTAGCCTGGCTCTGATCAAAGGTAACTAGTGGATACTCAAGGAAGTCAATTACCCCCCTAAGGAATAGTTCCAGTATACAACCCCCTATAAAGCCACAACTTGTAGTGTTTACGTTTAAGCTTCCATAGACATTAAGCAAATCAAACGTGAGTACATTAGTGAGCTTTGAAGTTGCTGATGGGAATGTTTTTTGGGTATCTGGTCACAAAATATATCGATTAACATTCAAAATCCCCCCATCAGCCTCCGATGTAACTGTGTGTTTTTTGCTTATCAGTACATGTTAGCATGCTAATATGCTAAACCAAGCTAACCATCTAACCCGGCTCCAGCTTCATCTTTAGCGTACCGACATGGAGAGTGGTCTCAATCTTCTCATCTGTCAGCAAGAAAGCAAATAAAAGTATTTCCCAAGACTATTCCTTTAGGATCCTGTAAACAGCTTCTCAGTGGCAGGTTTGCACCAAAGATTACGCTTTGGACAGTCATGTCAACAATGTGCTCACTCAGCGTGGTAAACAACAATCAATGACTTGACCACCTGCTGTCATCATAGTGAGAGGGTTCTTTTATTGCATGCTTTGATGAAAGGGGAATTTTGTTCATAGGCGCTTAATGACAGACAGGCCAGATTAGAGTTCATCATCGGTTTGTAATGAAGAAATGCCTCGAGTGCTGACACTGCTGGCTGGCTAAGGCCGGTGATAATGCCGTGGCTTCTTCCCAGCCGATCAGACAGCTGTGCTTTGTGACCTACTTCTTCCACAGCGCCCCCTGAGATCAACGCTGGTCCGTACCACTACATAGCCAACGAGGGCGTAGCCATCACACTATCGTGCGAGGCCAGTGGCGTTCCCAAGCCAAATGTTGTCTGGTCCAAGGTAGGATGTCCGACTCGCCGTCAAAATCTCTTTTTTCTTAATGATCGCTTTGGCTGCCTCCTATAAACCCATGCATAACTAATTGGCTGCTTCTTATTCCCACCATATTATCTAGTGAGGAGAACATTCATTCGACTTAAAATGAATCATCATTAAGACTTAATAATTGTTGACGTAATCGCTGTATCAATCATGTTACAATCAAACAAACTAGATTTTTCTTAAAGGCTATTAATGTAATCAGCACTAGTATAATGATAGTCATCTTCATATAATAATGCATTGTCTAAAGATTTACTACTTTAACTTAAGTCATGTTTAGGCTCTAATGAATTTAGCACATTACTCTAACAACACAGTTTCTCCCACTCACATTATTTTTCTCTGATTTGTCAAAACACTTTAAAAATGGCATCAACAATAACAGTTTGCATTGCAATCAAGGAAGGATGTCACATGGCAACTTCTTTCATCTTGTTGCTTTGACTGTAAAACATCACTCTATCTATTTAAAACCTTTCTTGTAGCACTAAAAAAAGATTCATATCACGAGGAGAAAACCTCAAAGGTTATACGCAGCCAGGCGTAGCCGGTGCAAAGCCAGCATGCTTAACAAAGCAAGAATGCAAAAAGGAGTTAAGATGATCTTTAAATATTATCACTGCATGTGTACAGTACCACACCGCTGCCCTGTTTCCTGTGACTCACTACAATATGATTGCACAATCTAATTACCTTTTCGACTAGGGCTGTGTATTGGCAAGAATTATGTATAAAACCTGAGTTTTATGCAACCAGAACAGTGAGATCTGCATAATTTATTCTTTTATCATAGCACTACTTTTTGTGCAATCTGACCCAATGTCTGACCCAAACCTTTGCATAGAAACTATTAACTAAAATCAATACTATCAATTCTCAAAAACACAAAACATAATATCCCGATGCTTAAGTCCATCGATATCTATCCACCTTTTCATGAAGGAGTAAACAGACAAAAAGCATGCAGGAGTAAACCCCCTGCACGTTACATGGTCAGCATTACTGAGTGAGGTCAACGTACATATTGTTGCACGTTTCTCTTCCTTGCTTTCTCACAAACGTTGTCAGAGCAGTACTCGAGAGTCAAGTACATTTATTTTCTTGTCAGATAAAAGTGAATCTGTAAAAGCAATATGTTCAAAGCAAGAGCGTGTTCAGTAGGCTGCGTTCTCACATGTGTGTATTGGGGATAGAGAGGGAGTTCAAGGGGTACTCTGTAACTACATTAGACATCAAAGGTCGGGCTGTAAACCTCAAAGCGAGCCTCGTGTCCCTGCGCTGTTTGTGCGGATAGCTTTTTATCTTCAGTATATTCTATCTGCTCTTATGCCTGCTGTTCTTCCAGGGGAGGAAGCCTCTACCCAGAGACCACTCCGCTCTTCAATCTGACCCTGATGGATACCTCCACATCACCCGCCCCAACGCTGACGATGCAGGCATCTACATCTGCACCGCCACCAGCCCTGTGGGCTATGCCAGCCGAGAGATCCAGCTCAGTGTCAACTGTAAGGCGAATAAATGTTCCACCTGCAGTCACCTAAACACAGCAGTGTTTGATTTAACAAAGGCTGACCTCTGTCTAGACCGCATGATGCTTCGCCGCAGGCACGATATGAAGATTTCATGTCAAGATTATCCTGGCGATTGACCTTATTATCAACATATTCTTCAAACATAGTAAGATTGCTTAACCTCTTTCTTTCCCTCTTCACCAGCCGTGCCTACGATCGAGGGTGTGAGTGGCCACGACAACACCGTGAAGATGGCTGCAGAGGTGGGGGCAGAGGTTGTCCTCCCGTGTGAGCCCCAGGGGAGTCCCTCTCCACTCGTCACATGGAGCAGAAATGGGAAACCCATCCCCCCCGTCACAGCTGGGTAAGAGGAAGTCTTACCTCACTCACGGGAATGATGGCGTGTAATTAGTTAAACATCACGTAGGAAAGATTCCCATCATACCTTGCCTCTGACTCTGACTCTGACTCAGCTTTTGATGCTGCTGCTAATGTTTGGAGTTCATTTAGCGATGACTTTTAACGGGCAGCTTGGGCCGAGGCTGCAACAGTCTGCCGGAGGGTTGTGTGCGGGCTTCACTCGTCGGCTAAACTAAGGAGGAACATCTGGTCCCACATGTTCTCTCATGTGTGGTCACTCTGGGTGCAGACAGGCTGGTTGACTGGGGGACACAGACTGGATAGATGACAGAGCCAGACACCACACCGAATGGTTCGGGGGGGATTTAGAAGAATGACTGAGAGTGGGTTGAAAGCTGCGGTGACTCAGATACAGTATGACTTGTGTGGGGCCAGGAAGAAGGGAAAGGTGGGGGTGGAGTGAGGGGGGGTGCCAGGAAGAGGGGAGGAAAACGAACTGACACAGGAAGAGATACAAGCCTGATGTTCGGATTCCCTGGGGTGCTTGAGCAGTAAAACAACATGCTGACCTCTTTACTACTGTTGTCTGATGAGAATAACACACCGCTGTGAACAAACCCCCACATCGGCCCGTGCTTTGCATATGCAGGACCTGCGGAAACAAGAAGGAGATTCATTCTCTCCGGCTGCATTCTGTGGGGTCAGAGGTAATCACCAGGGGTGCTGATTGTTGAAATAATTTAAATCAGTGGCGGTAAGAGTTGTAACAGGCTAGTAGTAGCAACAAGACAGGCGGGGGGGGTGTGGGTCGAGACACGCAGCGATCCAACACTCAGTCAGTGGATGTGTTCACTCCAGACGTAATCCTGATGAGGCCAATTTGTCCCAGTTAGTCTTTGTGTCAGACTATGTACACAGATGACTTTACACCAATGTGGGGAGTGATGGATGGTCGGGGGGGGGGGGGGGGACATTATCGAGCTGCAGCGGTCTGAGCGGCGCAGATCGACCACAGCAGAGTCACTCCCAGTGTCAGATGTTGCTGCCTCTCCTCAGGCTGACTGAGGAGGTGGGGGAGCGACATTACACCATATGTGCAGCTGAAAGAGAGAGAGCTCTTTGTGCTTCAAACTCATTTCCACTTACATGAATATGTTATGGTTATAATTCAGTTGCTTAGCACACACACTTATCTAAGATAAATCACGGAGGTGTGTTTACATTTGCACATGACATACATTTGTACAGCTGGATAGCTTCTAGATGAACAAACTCTTTTTTAAAGTCGCTGAACTACATTTAAGTACTTTAATCCCACATTTAACTGCTGGAGTGGAGGGCAGTGCATGCGATCACACGGGTGACAAAAGGAACGGGATGTGTTGGCAGAAGCTGTTCTCGGGGGGGGGGGGGGGGACGAAACATATGGATAACCATCAGGACAAGCTTTTGATTTTCAAATGATCTGCATTCGCTGAATAATGATAAACATGAAAGCTGCTGTGCACATTAATGTTTTGCGAGGCTGTGACCTTCCCCATGGCGACGTCACCAGGTCAAACTGTGGCCACTTGTGCTGTAATTACCTGGATAATGGTAATTGTACAAGTAACAGCTCATTGGGGAGATCACAAGACTCCACTTAGTGCTTTCTTGATCAGCACTTTTCATCCATCTTTAAAGTAAAACATACAATACAATGGACAATGTAGCATTCTTTTTACAAATTGCTTAAAATGTGCACATATTATCTAATTCATTTACGTACTAATGAAGCACTTTATCAATGTGCTTCTGGCAGTAGCTGTTCTGAATTCACTGTCTGAATCTGTTTATAGGAGCTGCTTTCATCAACTCATCTTCTACTAAAAATAGTAACAGAGGCAAAACCGCATCTTGATATTTGTCCTGACGCACTCTCAAGGTTTTCAAATACTATACTAACACCTCGCAGCCTTTATACATATTTTACTGTTAATTTATTTAGATTTATGACGGGATACTGGGTAATGTCGCTTCAGGGTCACTTCTTCTCCCAAAACACAGCGGCTGTAGATTTTCAGTGACTCATAAAGTTTTCTCCATCCCTTCGCCCCTGACCCCTGACCCCTGACCCCTCCCCAGGTTCACTGTTTTGCCTTCAGGTTCTCTGAGGATCACTGATGTGCGCCTCATCGATAGTAAACTCTACACCTGCACTGCAGAAAACCCAGCAGGCAACGTGTCCCTGAGCTACAATTTACACATTCAAGGTACTTCATTAGAAAGTTGAACTTCTTAGAACCCATAAAACTTGCTTTTTCCAAATGCTGCCAACACGTCACTTGTAACATATGTAAAAGATGCAAGATATATACATAAATAGTTGTGTAACATTCATTAAGGACGCTTGTTTTTATCCTCAGCTAAGCCCCGAATTCAGCCAGCACCTTCTCTCCTGAAAGCCCTGATTGGCCAAAGAGTGACTCTGCCATGTGTGGTCCAGGGAGAGCCAAGGCCCGAGGTCAGTTGGTTTCACAATGGACTTCCTGTTGGGGTCAAGAACACTACACCACTCAGGATCCTGCAGGTCAGCCTGGCTGACCAGGGCACTTACCGGTGTGTGGCCAGGAACAGCGCGGGACAGGAGACCTTAGAGATCAAACTGGAAATTCTTGGTGAGTTTTGCACCCAGTTCACAAGAGTTGTAGAATAAAGTAGTGGAATGAAAAAAGAGAGTTCAAACGGCCACTTGATTGGCCAGAGAGTATGGTGACACGTCTCAAATCTCACACCCACAGCAGTCCCTCAGATGCCCTGAAGGTTTCTTCTCATTTACCTACTCTGGAACCATCCATTACTAATCTGTACTTTTTCAACTGCCCTTGTACTTAACATGTTTTCCTGTCCTCACAGCGGCCCCGTCCTTTGCAGAACCCGGAGATGCAATCATGGAGAGAGTGGCGAACAGCAAGGTCGTCATCAATTGCCCTGCTGAAGGTAAGAAATAATTCACAAATGAGTCAGCCTGATTGTAAAGAATAAGACAATCACAGGCTGTGACATTGTGTGACTAAAGGTTGTTTAAATGGAGGGCAGATATGTTTATTTGCACACCATCAAAGGGATGTTTGGCTGTCAACTAGTTGACAAACCAGAAAAAAGATCCTTGCCACCTTTTAAAAGGCGCATCCTCATTTTATCACAGCTCCCAGAGGCACGCTGTTGTCTCTGTATTTTAACATCTCTGTGCGAACAAGGTAGCATCCCGGAGCGGTGTGGAGAGCTCGCTATTTTATCGAAACACATCCTGCGTATGTCTCGGGGCACACTGATGGATACTTGCCCTCTGACAGCCCGTGCTAACAGGTATTATTTGTGTGGAGCTGTGTCATGGTTACCCGCACGGTGAGAGGAGGTGAGGTCTGTGTCCAATGTGGAGCAACAGCTGGAACATCAGTCTGCCTGCTGCCTCAGCGAGCCACATCTGCTTTCCTCTGCGTCGGAGCCTGCTGGGAGAGGAATCCTAATTACAGGCTGCCGCTGGCAGATGAAGGACAGAGATGTCTGAGGTGCACCTTGAAGCACAGGAAGAGCTACACTAGCCCTACTTCTCTCCAAGTCATACCGGCAGGCATGCAGAATGTACCAGGCCTCGGAGGGGCTCACTCTTGAAATGCTTGATGCTCTTGACACTCTGGAGAGGCAGCCGGGAGCAGGCAATGAGGATCCCCCTCATTGTTCTCTTGAGATGTGTCTGTGTGAGGGAGATAAAGCACGGTCTCTGCCAGGAGGATATTATTACTTCACCAACACACACATTGCATTTGATAGAGGTAATTATTTGAGAAACACATGGAAGACATCATCTACAAATTCGTCAGCCCCAGCAAATCAATTCAAAGTCTACTAATTAGACGTGTTAACATCTAAAACAGAACATCTGTATGCATTTCCTCCCCAGCAATGAGATAATGAACTTTCTTAGAGCTGCTTAACTGTAAACACGTGTTTCGGAAAGGCGACGGATGATAACATCACCTTTGCTGGTGCTGCGTCTCCTGCAGTTAGTATCCTCGTGGATTGAGGAGGGGTGCAGTGTTTGATTTCCCTTCCTCCTGCGTGGTGTTTGTATATGTAACACCTCTGGAAATAGACAGAGCCATGCCATTTGGGTCACTCCGCTGCACCACTCTTTCATCCAGACTCGCCGCTCTGTCCTTTTCCTGGGGAGTCTGTTGTCCTCTTGACCATTTCCACCTCTTTTCCACCCAGTGATGGTTTCAGGCTTCTGAGTGTACACACCAGTGCCTTTGAACTGCTTGTCTGACCACTCTTCTTACTGCTGAACACTCTCACCTCAGTGAGCTAATACATCTTGATTCTAGTGTTTTAAACGGTACATCCTACATCTCTCTAGCACACTGTGTCTTACTTTTCTTCATGTGACCTTGAAATCTTTAGCTCGCAGGCTACAAGGACCCATTTTTGGCAAAGTCTCCCCTGCTGTCCCGCTGTCCAACAGATAAATGTAGAGCTGGCTTTTTCTAGTCTGGGCCGCGTGCCCATTAAGTTCCCCCCGTAGAGAAGCAGAGGAATGGAAGTAACTTATCTTTCTGTCAGACGAGATCAATAAAGCTTCAGTTTATACTCACTCACAATCCTTCTTCTTGTCTCCGCACCTGCAGGTGCACCTCCTCCCAAGGTGCGCTGGTTCAAGAATGGCCTGGAGATACACCCCGAACAATCTGGGCTTTCTGTGGCGAGGGATGGAGCGCTCGTAATTAGCACAGCGTCTGCCGGCCACAGCGGGGACTTCAAGTGTGTGGCGACCAATGAGGCAGGCTCTGTGGAGAGGAAGACCAGGCTGAAAGTAAATGGTGAGATGTCAGTTACACCTATTTGTCTCCCTCCAACAAAATGCCTTGTGGCACCACCAGTTTATGGTTTAATAATGTTTCGAAAGAAATTAAAATATGTCTGAAAATAACATGAATCCAACATATTATTAGCAAAGATAAATCAGCGTATTCATACATAAATAAAAAACTATTACAGTTACTCAACATTAATGATCCCCATGAATCTTTGGGCTGAATCACTGTGCACGATCCATAATGGCAAATGAGTTGGTTACATTATTTTAATAGCTCAGTATTGTATGCACCATAAAAAGATATGTGTATAAATGCCACTTTAGGCTGCCCTACATGATACAGGCCCAGTTTAACATGCATCTCATTATGCAATGTAGTAGGCTTTAACTAAACTGAAATAGTCCAAACACAAATTAAATCTTTGCCTCTGCAGTTCCCCCGGAGATCCAAGATGACGGGCAGCCACTGAACCTCACTGTCACCTTGAAGCAGCCTCTCACTCTGGGCTGCGATGCCTTTGGGATCCCCTCCCCGACAATCACCTGGACTAAAGACGGTCATCCTGTGAGTCCTTTCACCTCGAATTTCTGTTAACAGTTAAATGCAACACTTGCCTGCAACCTTGTTAATCTCTAGCTGCACGATGCCACCAAGTGGTCATTGCTCTTATTACAATTTGACACTAAGAATGCACTGAACTGGTTTCTGTACGTCCAGGTGGACAGTCCTGGGGTGTATCTGCAGAATGGAAACCGGCTGCTGAGAATTTACAGAGTTCAGTCAGAACACGCAGGAAGATTCGCCTGCACAGCTCAAAACTCAGCTGGAGAAGCCCGCAGAGAATATCACATTGTGGTTCAAGGTGAGCTCATAAACCAGCTGTTACACCGGTTGTTAGGATATAAAAGAGTGGGGGGGAAAACAAACAAATAATAGTAGTAAATAATAATTGAAAACAATAACGTGCATAAATAAATCAATGTGAAATTGTTCAAAGCTTTTAACATCACAAGCGTCTTTGGACAAAAGCGTCAGCTAAATGAACTGTGATGTAATTTGTGATTTCATAAATACTTAAAACCACGTGAACTAACCCGTGTATTTCTGGTGTATGTGTGTTGCAGCTCCGCCCGTGATCTCAGGAACATCCCGACTGCAGGAGTTAACTGTGGTTCTGGGTCAGGAAGTGGAGTTTCAGTGTCGCGTGAGCGGACGACCAGCACCCAGAGTGGAATGGAGCCGCGACGGAGAGTAAGCGTCACTTGTAACAGATTATTAATGTGACATTCAGCGGTCCCACCGTATTGATTTGACCCACCGTTCCTTCCTCTCTACAGGGTTCTGTCCCGCAATGGAGACCCCCATGTGGAGTTCCTGGAAGATGGCCAGGTGTTGAAGGTGAAGTCAGTCAGACTGAGGGACCAGGGGCTTTACCAGTGTCTGGCTAGTAACAACGCAGGAACTCAGATGCGCCAGTTCAGACTCACAGTGCAAGGTATGTACATTACCAAACCTAATATTTAATTAGCTTTAGTGCCTGGTCTATGAGCACAGACCCAAAGAATTACACACTGCATTTCTGTTTTAGAAGGTCTCCTGCACACAACAGGCCAATCCCCTGAGGATCTATTCATCCTGGGCTGTGGGCCAGAACAAATCTCACTGGCTGTTAAACATTAACGTATTGTCAGCCTTTGTCTCCAGCTCCCCCCACCATCAAGGGCCCCAGCGAGACCACGGAGGTGTCGGTGGTGCTGGGTTTCCCCAAAGTCCTTCCCTGTGATGTTGAGGGCTCACCCACACCCAGCATCACCTGGTTGAAGGACAACCAGCCCATCGTGTCCAGTCCCCAGTCGACATACACCCGTGGTGGGCAGGCGCTGCGCCTGGGCTCGGCACGGGGAGACAGCACTGGCCTCTACACCTGCAGGGCCACGAATCCAGCCGGCACCGCCATCAAACATTATTCTCTGAGCGTTCTGGGTAAGACACATCTACACCGCTTACACATTAAATGAGCTAAGACAGAAGTAATGACAACCTGTTGTTTGCAGTCCCACCGCAGATAGAAGGCAACTCCTTAACGTTTGGTGGTCAGGAAGAGAAAGTACGGATCAATGGGAGTTTAACTCTTTCCTGCCTGACCAAAGGTTTCCCGGAGCCCAAGGTCAACTGGTTCAAAGACGGACAGGTTGGTGTGCCATCCTTACAGCTTTCACCCACAAACATGTCATGTCCTTCTAAGGGGATTTTAGTTGTGAACTTTATCAGCCTCTACTGGCAACCAGTACGCATTGCAGCAGCATCAACAGAATTTACATCCTCTTGCACAAGCCACCTCCACTCTCCAGATCTGGTGCTACGAGTAAGCTCGATCATTTTTAGCAAAGATGTAGAAGTGGAATCCAGGGATTAAATATGATGTAAAATGTTGTAATAATACTGCTTTGCCCTGTGTGCTTTAGTTTCAGTATTTTAATGTGAAGCGTGATTCTTTTCTGTGTGCAATATCTACTGTTCAACATGTGTGTGGGCTTGTGTGCAGGTTCTGCAGGACCTCCAATAGGGAGCAGCAGACACTGAGGATTAGGTGGATTTAAGATGGATTTTTCTAAATGGGGGTGGAGGTATTGTTTTTGGTCTTTTATAAAACACTATACAGGCTGAAGATTGCGTATTAAAAGCCGACCTTTTAAACACTTTCCAAATGTTTAGTTGAGTCTGTAGTAATTATTATCTAACCATTGAAACCCACCACTGATACTGATGTCTATACTCATTTATTCAATTGATTTGAGGCCGGTTAATCTTTAAAGATTTAGGACACATTACATTACCCACAGTGCAATTCAACCTTGTGGTAGCTAGTAGACACTATTCAGTTGTTCTCCCCGAGTCCTGTGAACAGACTTTAAATGTGTGAAATCATTAATGCCTCTTGAAGAAGTAGAGTTCCCACAGATGATTATTCCATCTTACCTTCTGATGTGTTGTCTTTGTCTCTAGTTGCTGACTGGAAACTTCCATGCCGGCCTTAATGAGAGGGGCTACACCCTCCTCATAGAGGACGCCATGATGTCCCATGAGGGGCAGTACACCTGTGTGGTCACCAACTCTGCAGGAGAGGACAAGAGAGACTTCCGTGTCACCATTCAGGGTGTGTTAAATCATGAGTGTATTCATTTCAAGTTGAAGTGCCAACTTCTTTGTATACACTATTGGACAAGTTACATAAAGCGTGATATAAAGCGACCTGACACAAACGTGCTCTCGTCTTGCTAGTTCCTCCGATCTTTCACCGGGTGACCAACAGAGAAGCCAGCGGTCCGGGATACAAGGATGACGATGATGAGGACAGGGTGGAGAAGAGGGAGGTGGTGCTGGGCCATCCAGTCAGCCTGTCCTGTGAGAGTAATGCCATCCCCCCTCCCAAGCTCAGCTGGTACAAGGATGGACGAAAACTCACCTCTGCCAATGGAGTGGTAATACTTCCAGGTCAGAGGGAACTCCTTCCTGTGTGCTTTCTGTTAAAAGCAGTGGTTTGGTTGTTGTGCATGACTGGGGCTTCATATTTATGGAGTTTGCATGTATGGGTTTGTCCTTCCAGGTGGACAGATGCTACAGATTTCCCGAGTGCAGAAAGAAGATGCTGGAAAGTATACATGTCAGGCTGTTAATGAGGCCGGAGAGGACCGCATGCACTTTGAACTGGAGATCCTCGGTAAGCAGGCGCAGCTGTAACATGCATGCAATAAAATGCATGTCTTTAGAGATGATACAGAATAATTTCTGAAGGAGATGCCTGTTTTGTTTACCTCCTCAGTCCCTCCTGTGATCGTGGGAGCATCAGAGGAGTTTATGGAGGACATTGGAGCGGTCGTCAACAGCTCTGTGGTCCTGCACTGCGATGTGACTGGACACCCTGCTCCAGACATCTCCTGGCTGAGAGACGGGCTGCCGCTGCACTCGGAACACATCAGTGAGGATGGGGCTCAACTCAAGGTTAGTCTGACTTTTAGACAAACACCATCTTGTAAACAGAACCAACTGTGACTTTGAGGAATAACACTTCAATCCCACCTTTCAGCTCATCAGTGTGCAGGTTGCAGACATGGCTGGGTATTTGTGTGTAGCTGAGAACAAGGTTGGAACAGTTGAGAAGCTCTTCAGTCTGACAGTGCAAGGTAAGAAACGTCCATACCTCAAATGGCTTTACCACTGTGTGTTCAATTTCCCATCAAATCAGAAGGACCAACACATGTCCTCAGGGCTTTTTATATTGGATGTTATCGGATGTTCTTTTACGTCTTCTGAGTGTACAACACAACTGTTGTATCTCTGTCAGTGCCTCCAAGAATCATTGGCCTTAAAGAGGAGGACGTCAGTGTGATTGACGGCCACATGGTGTCATTGCTGTGTGACGTCCAAGCGTACCCTCCTCCAGAGATCACCTGGACCAGAGACGGGCAGGTCCTCCACTTCAGCACCGGCATCCACATTCTGCCAGGTCAGACCTCGGCCACCCAAATAATTCTTATGTCAGGAGCACTTCCTGTGTTTGAATCTAATAATGGCCCAGATATTACATTTCATATCTTTTTTTTAATATATATATATATAATAGGCGGCCAGATGATGCAGTTGCCCCGAGCAAGACTGGAGGATGCTGGGCAATATGTATGCACAGCCACCAACTCAGCAGGCCAGGACCAGAAGAGCATTGTCCTCAGTGTTTACGGTGAGCAAACACATGGTGACCCATCTGCACAATTCAGCTACATATACAGATGATCAAATCTCAAAACATTGTCGAGGCTAAAAAGATCTGTTTACCGCAAGCCAGCTGTGACCGAGGATAGTTCAGGAGTGAATCATCTGCGATTCTGAATGAATCAAACTGAGATCATGGCCCTGTCTTTTCTGTGCAAATCATCAGTCCTGCCCACCCTGAAGCCCCGTCAAGATGCAGAGTCAGACTTGATCACCCCGCAAGTTGGCTCCTCGGTCACCCTGAGATGCGAAGCACATGGTGTTCCTGAGCCCGAGGTCACATGGTACAAGAACGGGCTGCAACTGGCCGCAGGGAACAGACTGAAGATGGATCCTCACCAGCTGGAGATCACAGGAGTTCAGGTCAGGAATTTCTCTTAATTTTTTTACGTCATACGCTTGAGGCTGCCAAGAAAACATAAAACAAAGTATTTGAAGGACTCCAAAGTGGCTTTTGACAGGGCTCAAACTCAATTCCAGACTTTACACGCTACCATATTAAATGTATAATGAACACATATTTCACTTTCAAACATCCATTCCATAAAATACACAGATTGGAAAAGAGGACACAAGATGCAGCACTCGCCTAGCATAGTAGGAAGGAACCAAGTTCATTCTTTACCTCAAGCCTGTGCTCAGAATGCACCCTCCCTCACCACAATGACCTGCTTTGTTGGTTCCTAGATGGTAGATGGAGGTACCTACACCTGCAGAGTATCCAATGTGGCTGGACAGGTGGACAGAACATTCAGACTGACAGTTCATGGTGAGAATACCTCCGCTATGTTCTCAAAGTAACCCTTTAAACAACTCTTCAGAAGGAAGCGGTTTCATTCTACCAACATGTCCACAGTTCCACCTGTCCTGGACGGGCCTCTCTCGGAGTCTCTAAACTACAGCCTGGGCTCCCATGTGTTCCTGCTGTGTGAGGCCTCAGGGGTCCCTGTGCCCAGCATCACCTGGCTCAAGGACGGAACTCCTATTGGTATGAAGAAAGGGGATTTGGAATAGAGTGTGTTGTGTGTGTGTGTGTGTGTGTGTGTGTGTGTGTGTGTGTGTGTGTGTGTGTGTGTGTGTGTGAAAGCTATTTAAAGTGAATGTGTTCGCTCTCCAGAGAGCAGTCTGCAGTGGCAATGGTCCGTTCGAGGGAACAGGCTGGAGCTGGGGCCTCTCACTCTGTCTCATGCTGGAACGTACACATGTGTGGCCAAGAACGGCGAGGGACACACACAGAAAGACTACACACTCACAGTGCAGGGTAAACTACACGTATGAGCATAATGAGACACCCTGGAATATGATAGATGTTACTCATAAAAGGATTTTCAGTGGAATTTAGCTGTGATCTTTGTCCTACGCAGTATCGCCCACCATCCTGGACTTTGAACACCCGTCTGAAGTGAGTGCACCCATGGGAGAGGAGCTGACCCTGGAGTGCAGAGCAACTGGAATCCCCACACCACGCATCAGCTGGCTGAAGGACGGAGCGACTTTAGAGGGATCAGACGCCCGTCACGTCGTGTAAGTGACTCACACTCCCCATTTACTGCCTGGTCTTTAAATGCAAAAAGAATTACATAAAGTAACATTAATAATACATTTGATGTTGCACATTTTGCTCTGAAATAGTTTCATGAGCAGCACAGAAATCGGTCAACACTGTTCCCGAAAGGCTTGGAAAGTAAATTATTAATCATCGTTAATGCTAACAAGCCTGACAGAGGGACGTGTGGACGGACAAATGGAGTCATTATATTCCCCTTGCCTAATTTGATCGTGGGGAACAGTAAGAGCAGCTGTTTTACAGCTGTTCAGCAGCGTCTTTGGTCATTGCAACTGCATCAGCCAGAGAAAGCAAATGTGTGTGTGTGTGTGAGTGTGTGTGTGAGAAAATCGTGGGATGATAGGAGGGGTGGAAAAATAGTTTAGACACAAAAAAAAGGATACAGTAACATGATGTTTACGTGGAAACATAATGTGTCAATTAACACAGCGAGCTGAAGTGATTTTATTTATTATAATTATTTATTTGTAATTTAATAATATTTTGTAAAATGATCTATAAACCATGTAAAAACCTGTAACCTGGCAGTGGGACCCCTGATGGCAGCACGCTAACATTACTGAGGCTGAGTCCCGAGGATGCTGGGACATACACCTGTTTGGCTGTCAGCCTGGCTGGAGAGGAGAGCAAGATCTACACCCTGTTCGTCCTGGGTCAGTTTGTTTATTTGTGTATTTGTGTACAAGTTTAAGTTTCTTAGGGATTTGTTTTAATTTAATTTACTTGTAAACAGTCCCGCCATCCATCTCTGGTGAGACCGCCGCCCCCAGAGAGGTGCAGGTCACACAGGAGAGTGTTGTGACTCTGGAGTGTCAGACAGCAGGACACCCTCCGCCTCAGATCAACTGGCTGAAGAACGGACGCCCTCTGCTTCTCTCTCCTCGCACACGCCTCTTATCTGGTGACTCTGTGCTGAGGTCAGTTTAGATTAGTTTAGTTTAGATACAAACATAATCATTGAGAAAGAGATTACATGTTTATAGATGAGGTAATGCTAAGTGTTCCCTTTCTTTATGAAAAAGGATTTCTCCCGTGCAGCTGTCTGACTCTGGACTTTACACATGTGTGGCTCGCAGTCGAGCTGGTCTTGCCGAGCTCAGCTATGATGTCCAGGTTCAAGGTAAAATCAGAACATACCACACACCTAATTTCCCTTCAACTGATTTTTTGGATCTGAGGGTTTCATACAGATGTGTTTGTGTGTGTGTGTGTGTGTGTGTGTGTGTGTGTGTGTGTGTGTGTGTGTGTGTGTGTGTGTGTGTGTGTGTGTGTGTGTGTGTGGTCTGCAGTCCCACCTGGTGTGGATCATGTTGAGCCAGTGGAGCCAGTAACAGTAGTTCAAGGATCCTTAGTGACGTTAACCTGCGAAGCACGCGGCGTTCCCCCTCCGACACTGACGTGGATGAAGGACGGCCAGCCGCTGTCTCTTCACCGCAACCTGCTGCTGGACGGACAGGAGACACGGCTGCAGCTGCCGGATGTAGCGCCTTCAGACGCAGGCCTCTACAGCTGCGTGGCTAGTAACCAGGCTGGAAGCAGCACAAAGAGCTTCAACCTCACAGTGCACGGTAACCCCGACACAATCTGTATATTTAAGGTTAAAGTTGTAGACCTTGAAGACCTTGAGCCAAAACTTTCTGCTTTCTAATCCAGAGCCTCCCAAGATATCCATCTCCAGCTCTCCAGAAGAGCTGACCATAGCAGTAAACAGCCCACTGGAGCTGGAGTGCTCCGCTGTGGGAGTCCCCCCCCCCACCCTCAGCTGGCTCAAAGATGGTCGCCCCTTGGAAGGAACTGACATTGTTCAGCAGGATGGACACTTTGTCAGGATTAGCAAAGTTCAGGTAAACAGTATGTAATAGTATTGCAAAGTTAAAGCTGCAGTAGTCAAACGTTGCGAGCACATGCACTGTGCAGAGTGATGTTGAGAGGTGACGGTGGCGTAACTTTCTGCAGACGGTGTTTTCAGGAAATTCTATTTATTGAGGTTTTTGGAAATAAATTTCTCCTAAAAACTTATTATGCCTGTCACAACTTTAAGTGTGAACAAATAACTAAATCATATGAAATGAAGCCTTATATGATGAAAGAAGCAAATGCAAATGCAGCATTGTTATGCAAGAACCGCTCACATTGATTAATGTCGTCTCTTCAAAGGTCGAGGATGCAGGTCTGTACACCTGCTTGGCCAGCAGCCTAGCTGGAGAGGATGGAAAAAACCACTGGGTCAGAGTCCAAGGTGACACAAGCTTTTCTTTTCAGCTTGGAAGAAAATATATCATGTCTCTCCCTCTCTCTCTCTCTCTCTCTCTCTCTCTCTCTCTCTCTCTCTCTCTCTCTCTCTTAATTTCCTCTCTTACTTGCACCTGGGACTTTAGGAAGCTCTGTGTACATTCTGGAGTAAAGATAGATGTTTGCACAAAAGTAAAGGTCATGCACTGCAGTTATTATGAGGTACATACAGGATGTTCTGATTGATGGCACAGACAGCTGTGATCTATGTGTGCAGCATCCTGTTCTACCTTTTTATTCATGCTAGAATAATGTACATATAATAACACGCAATGCTGTTGACACACATTAAGCTGCTTAGATCAAATTCACACATTTATAATAATGTCTTTCTTTGGATTATTATGACAGTAAATCATGTGTGATGGAACACACATTCGTCCAGCACACCTTTCTTTATGATGTCGGGCTCTGTGTGGAAAAGATGAGCATGTATTTCTTTTAGTGCATGACCTTTACGTCTGGCTCCTGATGTACCTTCTGAGTTGATCTGTTCCACATGTGCCACGTCTTTACCGAGCTCTTATAGGAATTGTTTGTCACATTATTCAATCTGTGGTTGTGTTTCAGTCCCACCGACCCTTGTTGGCTCTGGTGATGTGAGGACATTGACAGTGCCAGTTAATGGACATCTGACGTTGGAGTGCCTGGCCGACAGCGACCCCAAACCGGATATAGAGTGGTACAAAGACGAGGCCAAACTGCAGGTACAGAGTCTAACACAAACAGACACAGGTATCGAACCAGAAGCCCCCTCCTCTGACTCACACACTGTCTCTTTCTCCTACCCTCCTCCCGTTATATCAGCTGGGTAGTCGTATCCAGCGGCTGGCAGGGGGTCAGTACCTGGAGATACAGGAAGTCAGGCCTGAGGACAGCGGCCATTACAGCTGTGTGGTCACCAACATAGCTGGAAGCACCAGTCTGTTTTTCACGGTGGAGATTCTCTGTATGTCGGGCCTGTTAATAAAGAGCTGATATAAATACATTATAGAAATAGTTGTACACGCTAAACCCACGACATGTATTGTGTCACTTTTTATTTCTCTAGTACCACCAGTGATAAAGGAGAGCAGCTCGTCGGTGACCGCACATGTGGGCCAGGATGCAGTTTTACCTTGTGAAGTTGAAGGTGACTCTTCAGCTACGGTCATGTGGAGGAAAGATGGCTTCCCTGTAACTCAAGATAACAAGAAGTAGGTCCTTTTAGTTTTGTTTTAACGCAATTTGTCCTTGTTATATTTTACTTTTCCACATGCAGGGTACGTACACAATTGGTAAAGTTTGAAAAAGCTTTATTTTATTTTATTTTGATAGAAATATGCTTGAATTTGAATATACTCCTTTGATTGTGTATTTGTTTTAGGTACACTATGTTATCAGAGGGCTCCTTGCGTGTACACGGGGTTCAGTTGAGTGATGCTGGTCGCTACTACTGCACCGTGTCTAACCAGGCTGGCTCAGATCACCGGGGAGTGGATCTACGGGTGTTCGGTAAATACAGCAAATAAAAGAAAAGAAGTTACTCGATAATCCTGATGGTGCTTATTCTGTAATGTTATCTATGAACCATTAGGTCCCTGTGTTGGTTCTGTTTATGATTATAATGTGTGAATATGTCTCCCATCAGTGGGTCCTTCAATCAGTCCAGGCTCCTTCAATGTGACAGTGACCGCAGGGATCAGAGCTGTGCTGAGCTGTGAGACGACAGGCGTACCCCCGCCTGAAGTGTCCTGGAAGAGGAATGGCACTCCGCTCGACATCAGCCAGCAGCCTGGTGCATACAGGTACGGCCTTTGAATACGCAACATGCGTACATTACAAATCACACTGGCCATTAAAAGCGGACCTAACTGTGCTGTTCTGTCCAGGTTACTGTCCTCTGGGTCGCTGGTTCTTTTGACACCGTCCAATGACGATGAAGGTTACTTCGAGTGCACTGCTGTCAATGATGTTGGGGAGGAGCGCAGGGTCATTGAGGTCATCCTGAGAGGTATTGATTTTCAGTTCTGTACAACGAGCAGACAGTAAGAGACTCATTTCGGACGATTGAATTGATGAATTTGCTCTTTTAGTCCCACCGTCTATTGAAGACGACGTCACGTCAGTCACGGCTGTGAAAATGTCTCCTGTGGTGCTGCCTTGTCACGTACAAGGACGCCCTCAGCCCACTGTCACCTGGACCAAGGGTGGAGTCAAACTGGGCGTCAGAGGAGGAAGTTATCGTGTCCTGCCCACTGGTACGACAACACGTCTAAAGGCTCTTCGTCTTATTAAATATTATGGTTCTACTGCCACAGGGCAAGGGATATGTATTTGCTCTTGAAATGTGACGTTAAACGATGTATCGCTGTACTCATTTCAACGCAGGAGTGTTGGAAATAACTGCCGCTGTGCCAAGCCACGCTGGCAGGTACACGTGCTCAGCCCGCAACCCAGCTGGGGTGGCTCACAAACACATCTCGCTCTCTGTGCAAGGTAGGCCGTCAGACTGGCTCCATGTTGCTGTGGAAATACCTGTTGTCAAAACATGTAAACAGTATATAAATATGTTCTCCTATGAATTTAGAGCCCCCAGAGATCAGGCCAATGGCGGAGGAAGTACAAGTGGTGTTGCATCATGGGACTGTTCTGCCCTGTGAGGTTCATGGCTTCCCCAGACCGTCCATCACCTGGCAAAGAGAGGGAGTTCCCATCGCAACAGGTAGTGAGATATAAAACACAAGCAAACACTTCTTTAATGCACGGTATAGATGCATGTATCCGTCACATTCATGGAAAAAATACATATGGAAGCCTCCTGTAGTTTGTAATGTGATGTGACTGTATTGTTGGATTACAGGTCACAGGCTTGCTTTGCTCTCTAGTGGAGCTCTGAAGTTTTCTCGCGTCACGCTTGGCGATGCGGGGACCTACCAGTGCCTGGCAAAGAGTGAAGCAGGCGTAGCTGTGGGCAGGACCAAGCTAGTCCTTCAAGGTAGCTTTAAATCTCACAGATGGGAAGAAAATGCTGGTTTAAAATATGGTCAAACTGGTTACCCCTAATCCCCCCCAAAAATACCTATTTTGTACAGTTATAAATGAATTTGTGTTGGTGTGTTGTGTCTCCAGTCCCACCCGTGCTGAGTGTGCCTCGTGTGGAGTACACTGTAGTGCTAGGCCAGCCGGTCAGTCTGGAGTGTGTGGCTGACGGGCAGCCCCAACCTGAAGTTGCTTGGCATAAAGAGAGGAGGCCTGTGGTTGACGGTGCTCATATACATATCTTTGCCAATGGAACTTTGGCCATTATTTCTACCCAGCGCAGTGACGCAGGCCTGTACACATGTACTGCCAAAAATCTCGCCGGCAGAGCCAGCCATGACATGTGGCTAATTATACAAGGTGAGTTAGGAGTGGCATTTCATATCATGTAGAGACGGACTATAGCAGCTTTTTGTTTAATAGCTATATTAATGAAAAATGTGTTGCCTTTCAGTCCCGCCAATGATTCCTCCTGCACAGACAGACCTGTCAGTCATTCAAGGATTCCAGGCGCTGCTGCCCTGTGCCGCTCAGGGGTCACCAGAGCCCAAAGTGACGTGGGAGAAGGATGGTGGCACGGTGCCCAAGCTTCCAGGCAAATTCACTGTCCTGCGATCAGGAGAGTTAATCATCGAGAGGGCTGAGGTGAGCAACCCTTATTCTGATCCACATCTCAGTGTAGCTCTGCGCATACAAATCAGTTCTGATTTGCTTCCTTCTCACAGCCAGGGGATGCTGGTGTGTTTACATGCGTAGCCACCAACGCAGCCGGCTCTGCGAGACAAGACATCCGCCTGTCCATCAACAGGAGGCCTGCCTTCAAGGAGCTGCCAGGTGATGTCACCCTGAACAAAGGGCAGAGTCTGGCCTTGTCCTGTCACGCTCTGGGAACACCTTCTCCTGTCATCTCCTGGACTGTCAACAACAGTCCTTACACAGGTATTCTCTTCCTTTACAGTTTGAGCTGCACAGCACTTTAATACCGTCAAAGTATTAAACTGCCAGTGTGACAAAAATCACTTCAAGATGGCAGGTTCTGTCCATCACAGTAACATAAAAACAAAAAGCAATAAAGCCACTAATGCAGTGCGAGAAGAAGAATTGAACCATGTTATGACCTGATTGATTACACATGTTCCAGGTGCCACTGTAGACGAGGCTGGCAGGAGCTCTGTGATCATTGACAATGTGACTATGAGTGAAGCGGGGACCTACGTGTGCATAGCAGAAAACAGTGTGGGCTCCATCCGAGCGCTCTCATTCGTCCGCATCAGAGGTGAGCTTCCTGTCGAGGGGTTCGGCTCCCCCGTCAGACACTGATATCGCCTCGATGATCTTGTAAATGTGTGCCGTGTGCCTCCAGAGCCTCCGGTGTTGAAGGGTGAAGCCCACATGTCTCAGACGGTCGTCCAGGGTGGCTCTGCTGTGCTCGACTGTCCAGTCCACGGAGAGCCCAGCCCGGTCCTCCGCTGGCTCTTGGATGGAAAACCGTTGCTCCGCTCCATCCGAATGCAAGCGCTCCACAACGGATCCTTGGTCATTTACAGCATCACTGTAAATACAGTTTCCTTTTATGTTTTGTTCTTTCTTTTCTCCAAGTTTTGTTAAACTAAGTTTGAAGGATTTAAGCGCCCTTGAGCAAACGACATAAATCAATAAATGTTTCATGGCTTGGAGAACAATGTAGCGGTAGTCATCCTCTCCAAGCTTCATCTGCAGGGTGGAGGAACAGTGTGCGACTGTCCTGCAGCGTCCTGTTCCCTCCTAAATCAGATTCAGCTCCGTCAGAAAGGCTAACAGCATTAGCTACAGAGGGAGGAGATGAACAGAGAGCTGGATGTTCTCAGACTCGGCTGCTCTTTCCTCGGCCTGTAACCTTGTTAGCTCTCTAACTCCTGTCGTAATTGCACAGCCTGCAGTGGAGACTTTCTCACAGACAGATGACTGTCCTTCCCACGCAGCACTATAATGGGAAATTTCCTCTCTGTGGCCCAATAATATCTTATTATGACAAAGATTTCAATGGAATAGTCTCAACTGCCCGGTATAAAATGTCAGCTTTCTTTCGACATAAAACTATATGTGATCTAAGACACAGTTTTATCCTGGAGGGAAATTGTTCCTCAGAGTACCAATTAAGCCAAACTGTCCTCCTCCACCTGTTTGATCTACAGGCTGCGGATGAAGGGGAGTACCAGTGTGTGGCTGAGAGTGAAGCTGGAACAGCTGAGAGGACCATCGCTCTCAAGGTTCAGAGTGAGTTCTCTGCTTACAATTACACACACACAAGATATGAAATGACAAAATATACACTCAAATACACAATCAGCACATTTCAACTAGTTTCAATTCACTTCAATTGTCAAATATTGGCTTCATTTAACGTATTGCATATTCCATCGTGTCTCGTATTGTTTCCCAACCTTCAGGAAAACCTTTCTTCAAGCTCGTTGGTTGTTACTTTAACAATCCAGACTCAAAACTGTACCGTCTTCTCCTCTTCTCTCTCTAAAACAGTCAACGGAGGCTACTCCAACTGGGAGGAATGGGGTCCATGTACCAGCACCTGTGGACAAGGCATCCAAGAGCGAATCAGATTATGCAACAACCCAGAAGCAGCCAACGGCGGCCGATCATGCAGCGGTCCCAGTATCGACTCCAGAACATGCCTAGCTGGTCTCTGCCCAGGTCTGAATTAAGTTCTGTTTGTTCTCCTTCAGTTTAGACAAGTAGCTGATATTTTCTTCATTTATTGCTTCGGTTTCATAACTTATTAAGGAGAACTTGTCGTATATTGATCCAGATGTTGTTTGTTGCAGTGTGCACACATCAAAAGGTATCATTTAATGTACACGTATCAGCCCAAAGTCTGAAATCATTGTGAATAATATCAAATTAATCAAGTGCATGTTTGTTTGGTGATGAAAGGAGAGTCTCCTCGCAAGACCAGAGGCAGCCTGATAGGCATGGTGAACGAGCGAGAGTTTGGGATTTCCTACCTGGAGGCCAACATTACAGACAATGAGGAAGACGGGAGCAGCACTCTGCAGGGACGCCTGGACAACATCCCTCCCAGTGTGGGTGAGTGACGCTCAACATATCCCCTGTTTTCATCTCAGATGTCTGAAGAGACGGGTCTCTGAATCATTCCACTGCTCGCTGCTGCACAACAGTTTAGTGTATAAACAACATTCGGCTTAAATGTGCACAGTTGGATGTCGCAAGCTTTTAAAAGAAAGGAAACATAGATGATGCAACTGATCTATCTTTAAAATAAAATTTATTTTCCTTAAAAACTAAAATGTTTTTAATGAGCCACAGTTTCAGGGAGAAGCTGAGCGAAGTATGTTCTGTTCTTTGTGACTCTGGAGAGCTAATTCTGTGGATTTGATCCTCATCCTGTGTAGACAGTATGTACTGTATTTCAGTGGTTCTGTAAGACGCCAAGAGCTGATGCTGTTTCGTTGTAGGTCCCTTGTTGCGGGTGCTGGTGTCTGCATTTGCTCCCATCTACTGGACCACTGTGCGGCAGAGCGGAGCGGCCAGAAACGGCTACTCGCTCACTCAGGGGCAGTTCAGACAGGAGTCTCAGCTGGAGTTTGACACTGGTAAGTTCTGCCCCAGATCAGTTGTACGTGTCAATGATAAGTGTTAGCCACTGAATATATCAAGTTTTTATTTTTATTTTAGGCAATTTATATTCCACAAAAGGTTTTGTGAGCTTGGCCAGTCATTTAAAATCATGTTGTTGTGTATTTTACACAACAACCAGCAGATGGCGCCACTCACATCCACTGACATTCCTGAGTTTACCTTTTAATTCTAAACAGTTTCACCATGCTGCTTTGTGCTTGTAAATGCTGTAGTGTTTGTTTTTTTAAATCTCTTTTTAAACAGGGGAGATCCTTCGTTTGACCCATGTCGCCAGAGGTCTGGATTCAGAGGGAGTTTTATTAATTGACTTCGTAATTAACGGATTTGTGCCTCCTTCATTATCGACATCTCATCTGAGCCTACAAGTGCGTTCACTGCTGTCAATGCGACGTTTGTTGACAGACCTTCAAAACATTTCACCAGAGAATTTGTTGACATTCTTAAGTTTCTCTTCCGCTTCTCTAAACAGGCATTTCTATTGTGTCCCGCAGGAGTTTGATGAGTCATATGTGCAGACGGGCCCAGGGCAGCTGTACTCGTGGTCATCGCAAACCCACCAGAGAGGGGGAAACCCCCTGGTGCTGCGCTGTAATCACACCATTATTTATGAGGGCCAGGAGGAGCGCCGGGGCCCTCTGCTCCAGCTGCTCAAGGTCTCCGGGATGAACAGCGTCTACAACATGTTGACTCTCACGTTGGACTTCCACATCACTGCCAGCCTCCTCACACCAGGTCTCGGAGGAGGGGGGGTGGGGGGGGGATTACAATGACTTAAAACTTCACAAACATCACATGAAATACTGAATCTGAACGTTGAAACAGCTATGAAGTAAACTTTTCTGTTTGCAGACGGTTATGAAGACACATGCCCTAAAGGTTTCAACCTTGACACGGCCTCCTACTGCGCTGGTATGCTGCTTTCCTTTTCCTCATTTATATTCCAACATTTGTCACTTGTACCAGTTGTTTTATTTTTACATTATGATCCAATGTGTCCGTTTTAGATGAGGATGAGTGTGCGCTGCAGTCCCCCTGCTCTCACTCGTGTAACAACATCATGGGAGGCTTTTCCTGTGCCTGTCCCTCTGGCTTCACCATCTCTACGGAGACCAACACATGCCAAGGTGAGACAGAAGAATCTTTTTCATGTAGGTATTTTATAAAACATAAAACATACAACATATAAACACACAGGGACGGGGCCCTTGTGTGTGCGTCATCACCCTTGGACTTGCAGAGCGGGGTATGAAGAGCATGTGGTCTTATACTTGTGTCTCACTTCCTCCCAGATATTGATGAGTGTTCCCAGGGCTCACACATGTGCCACTACAACCAGCAGTGTGTCAACACAGTGGGCACATATCGCTGCCAGGCCAAGTGTGGACCAGGGTTTAAGCCCAGCATCACAGGAACCAGCTGTGAAGGCAAGTCACTGTTAATCCTGTATGCACATAACAACTTATCTTCTACTGTAGTTGTTGTACACATTCCCCTTTATTATTTTTGTTTTTAATCCAATTATATGTGTTCCTGCAATAATCCATGAGGACACATCTAATGTCTTACCATACACCTTCTGATACAGTGTTTGGGATGTCTGCAGCAGATTCATGAAAGCCATATGTGTCAATTGTGTGTTTCAGATGTGGATGAGTGCCAAGAGTCTGCTCTCTCCCCGTGTCAGCATCAGTGTCTTAATACTTTGGGTTCCTACCGCTGCATCTGTCACCCTGGATACCAGCTGTCGGGACACGGCTGCATCGGTCAGTCGCCTAAACTTGGACTCCCACGTCATATTAGGAGCTTAGAAAAGTCATGGCAATTCAATAATAACTGTAAAATGTAAACCAGGGGTGTTGACGACAACCGTGATATTTAAAAAGTGAGATATTGATATCGTGTTAATAGTATGCGTATGATAATTTCTATGCAATTGTGCAAAACAACAAGTAAAAGGATGACATTTAGATTTATTTATGGTTTAAACTGACTGACAAAATGTGTGACGGTGGTGAAAAAAGAGAGTATTGGTAACAGATCTGTTTCCACAGACATCAATGAGTGCATGAGGAACGTCTGCCCGGCTCACAAGGAGTGCCGTAACACAGAGGGAGGGTACCAGTGTTTCGACAGCTGCCCAGCTGGAATGACCAAATCAGAGAATGGAGCCTGCATGGGTTAGTAGCATCACACTTTATGTTGTTATCTACTCTGTGTAGCTGCTAAATGTTGCATTACATCATGACTCTGTTGAAGACAACACCTGAGAGGAAACCTTGGACTATGAACCTCTGACAGCTGCCAAATAATGTGCTCTTGTCCGCATTAGTATAATCAGTGGAAGCTTCTGCAGATTTTACGGGATCGCTTTAGGGCTCTGCACAGCTAGAGGTCGCCGCTTGTCCTTCAAGAAAAAAGCTAAAGCGCTTTTTTAAAAAGTCTCATAATTGTTACTCAGTGAAAACCTTTGACTGAAGAAACAAAGATCCTCTTTATGACAGGATGCAACACAGTTTATGATGGTGCCGTCATTACTTTAAGAAACTCTTACCACTAGGAGATAGAGGCAAATGTAATTGTGGGATTTGTGCATATGTTTCAGATGTAGACGAGTGCCAGGATGGAAGTCACATGTGTCGCTACACTCAGATCTGTCAGAACACGATCGGAGGTTACGGCTGTGCGTGTCCCAGAGGTTACCGATCCCAGGGAGTAGGCCTGCCGTGTCTGGGTACGACAGCTGCTGCGTCTGTTTTACGACACAACTCAGACACGCGCACATGAGCATTTACTAGAGCCCTGTTCTACCTTTCAGACATTGACGAGTGCCAGCAGACGCCAAACCCCTGTGCCTACCAGTGTCGCAATGTGCCAGGCAGCTTTAGGTGCCAGTGTCCTCCTGGTACTGTGCTGCTTGGAGACGGGCGCTCCTGTGCGGGGCTGCAGAGGGGGCAGACCTTCACCAACGGCACCAGAGTCAGGGCAAGACTCCGCCCACAGCTGGTGTCTGCTCTCGGCAGGCCAATCCTGTCCCGTGCCCACGGAGTGTCTCGCATCACCAGGCAGAGCTGCCCTCTGGGCTACACCAACAGAGACGGCACATGTGTTGGTGAGCGCGCATAAACACCATCCAATACAAGATTGTTTTAAATGAAGTCCACATCACACTTGTCTTGTCAACCTCTTGATTGGCACATTTCACGTTACTCTCTGCACAGATGTAGACGAGTGTCTGCTCAGAAAGCCGTGCCAACACGAGTGCAGAAACACCATTGGCAGTTTCCAGTGCATGTGTCCCCCTGGTTACCAGCTCTTACCCAATGGCAAGAACTGCAAAGGTAAGAGTTTCATTCAACTGTAACTGGAGCCTTCTTCCTCCCTGAACCGATCACAGCTAACCCCCCTTCCTCTACCTCTAGACATCGATGAATGTGTGGAACAAGGCATCCAATGTGGACACAATCAGATGTGTTTTAATACTCGAGGAGGATACCAGTGCCTGGACACACCCTGCCCTGCATCCTATCAGAGTGGACGAAGCCCCGGGTAAATGACACGACTAATTCTTGCATTCAGACTGTAGATATTTATTTCTTTAAATAAAATGTTTTATGGCTCATGTGTGAGTGACACTTTCCTGTTGACCTTTGTAAAGGACGTGCTACAGACCCTGCTCTCTGGACTGCGCTACAGGAGGCTCTACTCTGCTCCTGCAGTACAAGATGCTCACTCTCCCCTCCGGCATTCCCGCCAACCACAACGTCGTACGACTGTCGGCTTTCTCAGAGTCAGGCGTCCTGCAAGAGCGAACATCTTTTACCGTGCTGGAGCAGGAATCGGTGACGGGTGCGATGGGCCGGGTGTTTGGCATCAGAGACGAGGCGGGCAGGGGGATCATCTTCACCCTGCGCGCTCTGAGCAGACCGGGACTAGTGCGCCTCAAGGTGCAGGCCACCACCATCTCGCTGCAGGGCCGCATTACCTACCAGAGCATCTTTATCATCTACGTCTCCATCTCGACATACCCCTACTGAGCCTCTGTGCTGCTTTAGAGATGACTCCGCCTCCCACTGGCCTCTGGGTGCCTCTTACCCGTAAGGCAATTCCCCCCAAAACCCTGTGCCTCGGACACATTAGGCCATGCAAAGAAGCTCTAACATATGAGAGAAGGTGGACATGGTCCGTCAGTGGATCTCATGAAGATGTGTACCCCCACCTGTGACTGAAATGTCAGTGGAAAAGACCCTTTAAAAAAAATAATGTGTTCACCAGGCTCTGTTGAATTAATTATAGAGCAGAAGAAATATGAACTGACTTGCTGGATGAACATTTTGTTCATTTATTAACTATTTAATTCTAATCATATCTGAAAATGCAGCATGGAAATCTTTTTTTATGTCAACCAAGCACTGAAGTTATTTAGTATCCACCAGGAACTTTTCTTTACTGTTTACTTTACGATGTTATTATAGTTCTGAGACACATTTATTGTCAAATGAAACTATGTCTGCAGCCCGCAATATAAGTCTTTCAACGGTTATGAAATTGTACAATTTTCCCCCTATTTTAATTTATTTCAGTCATTACATCACTGGTTCAAACCACCTCCAGTCCCAGAAGAGTTGAATTAATAAAGATCTACTTCAGGGTTCCTACAACTTCAAACAAGTTAGATTTAGTGCATTTTTTTATGTCCTTTTGGGACGATGGAGGGTCCTTTTTAAATACCAATTAAGGCCTTATTATAAATGAATTAAATGCGTTTAAGGCTCCGCAGCCTGGTGACAACCCTTCCCTGGCACATTGTAACAGTGGCTTGTAGTTATCTCGCTTGCGACATTGTTTCATGTATCGTATGTGTTTTTTGTACTCTTTTATAACATTTTTTTTATCACGTGAAAAAGTTCAAAGGTGCTAATCTGAATGTACTTGAGTGTTTTTAAATACTCACCACAGAGTTGGACTGCAGTGTGAGAAATGAAGTTAACTTTGAACCATAAAATTCCCACAATTGCAGTAAAAATGTTTCCCTGTTGCTGTAAATGAGTGTAAAAAATAAAATGGACAACACTTGTTATTGTCTGTTATTACCAAACTGTAGCCTCGGTCAGTCTTTGTAAAATGTTTAGGACGTACAATGGGGATGTGACTGCAAACAGTGTATTATTAACCCAGGGTGGCGCTACGGTGATGTATGAGAACAGATGACAATCTGACCTTCAGATCCTGGAAATAATCTTTTTCCTACTCTGTTCTGAGAATGCAGAAGTTAAATGATGCTCTTCGTAGGAAAATGTGTCAAATTATATCCAAATATTGCCCAAATTCAAAGTTCATAGAGGACGTCTGATCTCGTGATGTGTTTTTAAATCAACGATATTCTACACAGATACCCCGACCCAGGGACCCAGGGAGTGACATTACTCATTGACTTTTCCTCACATCTGTAGTAAATCTCCTCAGGTAATACCTCCGCTGCTCAGTAGATGGAGCAGACTTGAGGTTGTTCTCAACATGTTGAAGCTGAGTGTAAGATCAACTGTTGGGCCCTCAGTGCTTTGTTGTTGCTCTCTGAGCTGTCATCACTGTCATATGTTGAGCTGCTGGTTGTAATAACACTGAGAAGATTCATCTCTACAGGAGGGAATTTCAACATTATCAACATGTTTCCTGACTTTTCCCCGAGATACACACCGTTGTATGGGATCAGCTTCTTTTAGATGTGACTGATACGTTTGTGGAGCTCGTGCAGTGTGGCGTCTGTCATTTAGAACTATTTCTTTAGCTGTTCATTTCCCTGAAGTGACTAATAGTGAAGGTCATGGAAAGCTGACCTGAGCGGAGCTGAGGGGGTGTGTTTGTTGATGCTCCAGCGTTGTGTGTGTGTGTGTGTGTGGGGGGAGGGGGGGGGGGGGAGGTTGCCTGCAGTTGTTTTGATTTTTGAGGTTTCTGTGATGTGGTCATTAGCTTCGCCTGGATGTTAGGAATTACGAGTGATTGTGAAAGAGCAGTTTATGTACTGTGTGTGGCTTTAATGCTGTACGTGCGTCAGCTAACCTAGTTTTTACTCACTTTAGAAAAACTCAATATCAATCAAACTACACCACAACCAAATTATTATAATCATGAAACACAAATGTCTGCAGTCCAACTGGGCCCTTAAGTTTAAGTCTTCCATGTAAGTAACAAACACGGAAAGAATTCCTGAGCTACTTCCTGATAACTGTAATTATTTTTGACGATGCTACATGTGAAGCTAATTAAAACAATCGTGCTACGTCTTCAATATGTTTAAACCATGTGCATTAACTACAGCAGCAGTGCCAATATAACTTTAACGGGTACATGTGAATAGAACAAGCAGAGGGTCCAAATAATTAACAATAGCATTTTAAAAAGGAAAAAGAAAGGAGAATTACTTCCTGAGAGAAACAGCAGGTCATTCATTAAGGCTTCATAAAGCTTCACACATTCCCTGTAACACACGTAAGTGCACTGAGAGGCAGACTGGAGGCACTTTCCTCTTTTCTATAAAACACAAGTATTAGTGGATGTTAGTGCTTAAGGCTGAGAGATGGCTACCAGTACCATCTCCCCTACTGCTTTACACAGTCAGGATGTCAGGGAGAAATGGGGACTCACTGTGCTCCACTCACTAATGAGCAAAACACTGCTGCCTATTAGTAGGTATCAGCAATGGAGCTCATAGCGTAACCATTATTCCCAAATTCAAACAAAAGAATTCTTCAAGTTAAAGTCTTGTCAAACATTTCATAGATTCTGCCTAAGCTCTAACCTGTCTGATCGTACATTATGAATGGGCGTATTAGCTCCTTTCAGCTCGTTGTTTTAGTTTTTACGGCGACTTAACCGTTTTGGTTGAGTCTCGCAGCTCTCACCAGCGTTGTATCCAGATTCAGGGAGCTCTTATAAACATACCTGTCCGGCTCCATGACCGCAGAGAGACAAACTAAATGACTAACTGGTGAACGTGAAGCATTCAGGAGTTAGTGAAAACCAAAACAGGACTTACATGGATGTGTGAATAGGCAACTGTTTGCTAAAACTTTCACCAAATGGTCAGAAAATCAGTTAATGCAGCTTCAAATGTTGATCATTCATCAAATAATAAACGTGGCAATCAATGTGCAATGTAGCATGTTGCTGTTGAGCGTTTTGAATTTGGGTTGTGGGGCTTTTTAAATCATTGTGTCGCTTTTCCTATGTCTGCTGTCAAAGAACAGATGCCAAATTACAATATGACTGAACATGAGGTCAGTTTCTGTTGGATTCAGACATTTGTCACAAACTTGTTTTGTTTTCATCTGGAATCCAAACCAGAACATGAGTAATGTCCCAGCTTCAGACTGTCTGTAACTAAGTGTGGGGAGATCCAGTAATACTATGATGTGGTGAACTAATGGTAAAAGTGAAGAGGAGGATGTGGAGAGCTTGTCAAGGACACTGTGTTTCACCAAAATACTGAGTACAGATTGTGTTTTACTTCATTTACAGATCATTAAAAATGTCTGATTCAAGTGCAGTTTTGGTTCTTTGAAGTTAAAGTGAGCTTTGAGTACTTACTGAACAATCGCAGGTCCAACTCCTTTAAAAGTCCCATCTATGTGTGCTGCTGCGAGCCTGAGCCCGGCCTCCGTATTCTCAAGGTCGCCCTGATGCCAGAGATGCAAATGTAATGAGGTTGCACACTGCAGTGACGTGTGTGTGAATATAAAGATGTTGGCAACATGTTTTAAATCCATTAATACAATTTTCACACTTTGTCAACATAGTAAGTGTGGAAACAAATCCATGAATCTGAAGTATATTCTCCAGATTGCATATTAAGCTTCACTTGGCTGTAAACGTGATAATCAACATGTGTACCCCGAGCATCACCCCATGCCCTGCTGGAAATACTGTGTGCACAGATGAAAAGGATGCAATGGTAATATTTACTTGTCGCCATGGCAGCAGTTCAATATATAACAATGTTTAAAACATCTGCCAGAGAAATAGTAATAGTAATAGTAAGTGAAATAATGCAGACATGGCACACAAATGAGGTACTTTGTGATAAAAAAGGTTGTTTATGATGCATGTGCGGCGATTTTTCAACGTTGTGTTCTGCGTAGCAATATTTTATCTGACTGTGTTGTTAAAGCTGAGGCGGATATCTGGGGCAGAAGTGTCAGAGTATGCATGAGCTCATGGAGATATGCATTACCAATATGAAATACTGCTTAAATGAATGAATCAATGCTATCACCTCTCCCAGTGGAGCAATAAAAAACAAAACAAGCTCACTGTGTGGTATACTCCTTGACATCATTCTCTTCGGCCAGCTTGACGTTATTTCCTGCACACGTCAGGAAACAGCTTGCCAAGAACATCAATGAGTTTTGGACCAGTGTTTACCTTTTACAGGCCTGTGTAAGACTTCATATGGCATATGTCTGTAGAATATGGAGCCAATGATATCATGACTAACTGTTGCTGGGACAGTCCCGCTCTGCCAACCACCCACAATGCTCCCTCCCTCTAATAATTGCAGAAAAGACACCGGCCTGCCGATATCTGGGACACCACTTTCATGTGTTCTAAACATGTTGGCTGGAATGTAGCTGTTGTGTGAGTGCTTGACTTTTAATGTAGGCCAGACGCTGACTTCATCGCCACAACGCTTACCGCAGTAGTTCCATCCATCCTGCTTCCCAAACCGCCAGCCAAGCCCCGCTTCCTACCATTAATCAATGAGACTGCATGGGGTGAGGGGGGGGCTTGTATCAAATCCTAACATTTTGTAGCTACGGATGGAAAGAGGTAAAAAAGACGACTACATGAGAGTCTGCACAGTTCTTTGGTGGCTTTCCATGCAAAGTCTCGAAGCTACCGTTTTGGGGTCGATTCTGCCCAGGAATTACAGCACAACTACAGACGCCAGATTTTCGAAGCAAATTTACTTTCCAGGCTCAAACGGATGCACAAGTATCATTTAAGCATAAAACTAGAATTCCCACCTCTGGGTTGCATGCCTCCGCCAACCGTTTACAGTTTGCATCCGTGTCTGTCCAAAATGTCATCTCTTCATCGTTTTATCCTTTTAAGATGTTTTGGTACAATTGTCAGAATTAGCATGTATGGATCCAAGATTGTATCAGTTTATCCTTGAGGATAATGTCCTCCAGACGTTCCTGAGATATCACATTCACGAGAATGATATGGACGGATGGACAATAAGGAAATATAATGGTCACAGCTGCAGCCGGCGCGGAGACATAAGAATGTCGTTGTAGAGAATGTCATAACAAATCATGTGCCATAAAAAAAGTTATTGTATAAAAGCCAAAAGAATCATAGTATAATATGGCATAAAAATACCATAAAAAAAGAATGTATAATAAGCCTTTAAAAGGTAAAAGTGCAGTATGTCATAAACAAAGTAATTAAAAGGCGCAGTAGTGTCATAAAAACGTCATAAAAAAAGAGTATATAGTGCTAAAAAGTCAAAGTGCGTTTGTGTAAGTTTAATTAAAAGGCACATAAAAAGTCATAGTTCAATACGTCATAAGCAAAGTAATTAAAAGGCACAGTATAGTATGTCATACAGTATGCCAGTAGTACAGAAGTACACTATATCATTATAAACAAGGAATTAAATGGCACATTATAGTGTCATAAAAAAAGTAAGTTTAGTATGTCATAAGACATTTCATTAAAAAGATATAGTATATCATGCTATCAAATGTTTTAACAAAAGTATGTTGTAAAAAGTGTCGTAGAAAGTGTCATAGTAAACAGGTATGTAGGTTGTCATAGAGAATAGAAAATGTGAAATAAATCAGTTCATAAGTCATTGTATAGTCATGAAAAAGTGTCATATATGCCGTAAGTCATAGTATAAAATGCCATGATCTAGTAAAACAGTCAAAGTATAGGTTCAGCGACCTTTACCTTTGACCACCAAATCTAAAAGTGGACGTTTGTGGCACATCTGGAGAAATTCGCTCCAGGCGTTCCTGAGGTACGTTCAGGAGAACAGTGCGGATGTTAGGTCCTGACCTTTGACCGTCAAAATCTAATCCGTTCATCCTTTAGTCAAAGAGGATGTTTGTGCCTTGTTCCTGGTACGGACGCACGTGCAGACGGAAACATAACACCTCCATTATAAGACAATGATAGCTCACAGTGGTTATATATTGGACTATGAATTAAGCTTGGATATATTACATTAAAGCTGCTATAAACAATAATTGTCTCACTCTCACTCAAAGCAAAAAGGTTAAGAGATAAGATAAAACTTTATTGTCCATTCGCACGAATATTCTTCTCACATTACCTGCATCCGAGCAACCAACGGAGCAACATAGAAACATCCTTCAGATCACCCTCCAACAATCAACAGCACACATAGTGGAGCAGTTAGCAGCTAAAGAGCCAGATGTATCCCCCAGGAGGAGTTGGAGAGCAGCAACCAGCTAAATGGAAAGTGAACATTGGACCTACTTAACCAAATGAAAGCTAATGATGCTCAGTGTCTGTTAGATGTGTAAATAAGTCACACATTTACCACATGGACATTTAAAGGTTACGCAATATGTCAGGGTTTATAGCTTCTCTTTGCTGCCCCCACATGACCAATACATCTCTTAAGGCAGGTCTGAATACATAATAAGCTCCTAATAATACGACTGTTGCATCAGCAACTCTGAAACATGCCCCTCCACCACCATGGTGACAAAGCAAGCAAGTTTTGCTGCCCCCTCAGGATATGTTGTGCCTGCTCCATTAGTGAGGCCAAAGCCTCCATTCTCCAGTTGTTCACTAATTACTCTGCTGAGATTTACTGCACTCTTGGACAGGTACTTGTCAATCCTGCACCAGTGATTACTCTCAGACACAACCCATGCTGTGCAGGACTGGTGGTAAAGAAGTACTTTCTCACGCCCAAGGTAGAGCACCTTAGGCTATCGACAAAAATACCACAGCGGCACACAGTGAGATACGTCTTTAATAGAATCGTCTGGTGAACTGTTGCTTCTGTATATTATTTCCCCTCAATTAAAACTACTCGGTAGGTTCTGTTACAGAAAAGTAAGGAATCCAATTATATCCAATTCTTGTACAAGCTGCTTTAAAAGAAGGTCAGGCCATGTCTGTTAAACAGGAACAAGAAGGAAAGCAACCCTAAACCACACTTGTGTTTCCTATTTTCAACCAGATGCCCCGCTGGCCCCTGTCTGTAATCACACAGTTGTAAAATGACTTTTAAAAGTTCAAGTTGTTCCTTTTGAGTGTTTTCCACAGCTGTTCCCCAATCTACAAGAGCTCTGCGTGACTAGTGTTTCTCAACTTCTAGATAAGCTTTAATACACAAAACACCTTTTATAAATCAAAAACCAGCAAGTCGCAACTGGCTGAGTGCAACACTTCACAGGCTTTCATTCGCAGGCCTGGAATGGGATGAGATGGAAATATCATGGTCATAAATAGTTTTGCAACGCAGAGGTAAAGAGAAAGCCAAAAACAGCGCAGCAACTGTCTTGATCCTCCCACACAGTAACTGAGGTCATGACTTTGAATGACCTTTTATGAAATGATTAGACTCTCATCATTAGGAGGCTACATTTTTCAATCCTTTAAGGCACATTTTTATATCTCCAAAAGTAACAACTAATAAAAACATGAGCAGTAACTGTAGCTAATCTAGGACATCTTCAAGAACTCTGCTTGAGCGGCAACAGTTGAAGCTGTAACTGGTTTTCCTGCCTTCCGATAAGAAGGCACAGATCATCAACAATTCTGTGAAGTGAACATTGCAGGGTGACATCACTGAAGACACCCCGTTTATATAATTGCAAACACAGAATTACCTCACAAGAAAAGAATGGGCCTTAATAGTGACACTAAAACGGTCCAATAAAGGCATGTTCTACCACTTCTAAGAGTCAGTAAATGCAGTATAGCTTTTAGCAGAAGACTTCTGGTTTCCATCCCACGCTATGAGCTCTGTTAGTCTTGGCAGAATCATAATTTTATCGCCTGTCCAACATTCACATTTTCTGCTTTGGCTCCATTTGACAGTTTATGAGTGTCTAGGATGTATTGGATCAGAGTTTTTCTTCCTGGAACTGAGAGCGCTGGTGGCTGACTTCCAGAGAGATGTGACCTCCAGCGGTGGGACCCCAGGAAATGGGGTGGTACATGGAGGGGCTGACAGCCATCCATCACAGCCAGCGCCCCGGGACACACTGCGGAGCGGCGACAGGGTGCTCTCTGGCTTTCCTCTCAGCACTGACCATTTCATGCTTCTATGAAATCCAATACACACTTATATTTAGCTTGTCCTCTCAACATTTTACAACACCGACAGGGCCAACAAAATGCCCACGACTTCAGTAGGAGACATAAAAGATTTTGTTTGTGAAATACTACAGCCCATAGCAACGACCTGTAGCCGCTCTGCCGGTTCTTTGTTGTTGCAAAAATAACACGTACTGGCAAACTTGGGCACCAGAGAGATGAAATACTAAAAAAGAATGATGGATGAAAGTCAGCTGTGGGTGATAAATCAAAACACTTGGGTAATGATGTTGGAATTTTATACTTTAAAGAACCAGTTTAAAGAACGAGCTCGTGCCTAGAACCTTTCATCCACTCTGTCATATAACAGGGTCAGCTCACCAGTTGTAAGCACCAGAATATCTGTTGAACAAACAGAGAAGCTCTCTGTTGCACGTGTGCACGCACAATGCATTTATCACTCTTGGGCAGAACAAGACTTTGCACGCTCACAGTTTAACCAGTCATCGTTGAGTAGCCACGGGAGCAGCTGAGGATCAAGCACCGAAGTGTATCACACCTCGACATTAGTGGATCGTTTGGCACGACACGCTGTTTGATCTACCAGACTATTCATGTGTACTGATAGAAACTTAAACTGTAATATTTGGGTCAGCGGCGTTCATCCAGAACAGCATTAATCACACATGGGCTGCAGTGTTGGTTCAGGGCTTAAATCATTGAGGGCAATGCAGTGGTATGTTCAGGGAGACATTAAGCACTGAGGCGGCAGGACCAGGCTCCGTTGTAATGATACATTGATAAACACAACCTTGTATAATTTCAGACAGCACAGCAGCGTTAACAACAACACTTATTTTATGAATAATAGATCCGTATTGTAAACTCGCAGCCAGGTCGGGTGTAAACTCTGCTATAAGAAAAGGGGGTATAAGATCCACCTCTGAGATATTTTTAATCACTAAGATGTATTTCTCCTTTTCTCTCTCTGTTTACAGAAAGCTACAGCATTCATGAACGTTTCTTCTTTCTATTTGCTGTTGGAGAATATATTATGTAACAGGACAAGTGTGAAGATTAACAACTACGCTGATGATCTAAGATAAATGTCCCTAATAACAGCAAACCCAGTACCTCTGATGGCATACTGCACATTTGTACTTGACGTCGTAGTAAATTGGAGGCTAGTCAATACATCCAAAGTAGTTTTTATTCAAAAGTCAAAGGATTATAAATGTTAGGTTTCTCTTAAAATGACATCAAGGTGACATCTTCACTGAAGATATGCAGTTTACTGTTGCGAAAGATGAGATAAACCAGCAGAAATTCACATTTGAGAAGCTGGAAACATTCAATTTAGAGCATTTATTTTGTTTAAAAGGTTACTTAAACAATTAATGCATTATGGATTAATAATAGATTACTGAGAACAAAACTAAAACTGAATGGCATTATATCCAAATAGATCAGCCCAAAGTGAAACTGCTATGTTTCACAAAGAATCGTGAAAACTTGCTGACTTAGGTCAGTCTGTAAAAGCTGAAACAGAAGTGTTTCAGCCAAGGCTCTCTGCACTATCCTCTACAAGTCTATGACTCAATTTCACTACACTAATTGCTTTTGCACTTTTGCAATGAAGGCTTCCCCGAAGCTGGTTCCTCTACAATCGTTTAATATTCAGCGTGGGTGTTGACACTTTGTTCTTTTACAAGCTCCATGCTGGTTGGAACTGAGTCTCAGCTCCAGTACGGCTGAGAGGGAAGAAATTCAAGCTGCTTTTCTGTATGTTTGAAGAAATGGAAAGTTTTAGGTGTAAGACTCCAAACAAACAGGTCAAGTACTCTGACCTGACTTTTACTCTACTCCCTGGGACATTCCTCCAAAATGACCTCATAGGCTTGGAAAGTAATAAAATCCGTCTCAGTGGAGATGGCTTTTCCATCAGCTCTCCCACTTTCACTGTTCAGGTCCGTAGTACAAACCTGCAGTCTGGGACCCCCTGTGGCAGCTTTAAGGATAGGGGGAACAGATTCTAACAATTTATACTACTAAGGTATAAACTCTTGACATATTGAGCTTAACTCCTGGTTATAGTCACTACGGTAGCTAAAAGGTTAGCTACGGCAGGCAACACATTTTGGGACACAGCAAAAGTGAACTTATCTGAAAACATTGAGGCTCGTATTAAAAGAACAGGAAGAATGAGAACACAGGAAACAATCTGAACAACAACACTTCCTACAAAATGCATTATGTTTCATTTAAATCCACGGCACAGAACAATATTGGGACCAGCCTCTGATTCATGCTATTAACAGACCACTGGAAACATTCGGCCCTTTTAAGCACTTTTATTGTCTGTATATCTTTGCAACCTACTGCAAGGGAAGCCACCAGCCAAAACTAATATATTTAAAGCATGGAACACTACTGTGCTTGTTCTTCTTGCTTTCTCTCAAACAAATAAACTATAAATTGTGTAACAATGTCAGTTTAACAAAATCATTTAGTGCCGGTTCCTTTATTCACACACTTGAGACACAATTTAAGATTGGAAAAAGGTATCATGTTGCATTTGGAACTTAAATACATTTTTGTATTGTAGGGTGGTGAGTTCAATACCAGGTGCTGACCCCTGAGCAAGGCACTTAACCCCGAGTTGACCCTGTTAGTTCACTGTAAGTCGCTCTTGATAAGAAAATGACAAATGTAAAACACTGTTCTTAACTTACAGAGCTTTAAACTGGCATTCAATCTTTTTATATACATTTTAATCCCACAGTGTCACTCAAATAATAATAATAATATAAATGTAATGTCTTTACAACAGACATGCAGTGGAGGGAGAAGTCTGGTTTTTTTTCAACCACAAGTGTTTATCTTCTGCCCACGAGTGTGTCTACAAAGCTTCCTTAGCAAGGTTTGCTTTGCTTTGCTTTGCACTGGTGGTGTCAGCACTTGGCGGTTCGCTTGTGGAAGAAGAAAGAAAAGGTGCGTGCAAAAATGAAGGAAACATTCAAATAGAAGAATGAAATCACAGAATAACTTGGCGGAAAAGTCATTCAAACAACTCTGTCGACTTCCTCGGACTCCAACTCGACATGCTGAACTAGTTTAACCGTCACTGATAGTGGCCATGTACGCAAGGCCGACGGTGCTGCACACAGTGGAAAAACTACAACCTTAAAAACTTGAACCGGGATTGAGAACATTTAATGAATCAGGTTACTGCAGAAAGCTGGCAATAACAAGTTATTTAAGTGCCTGTAAGTACACTGCACGGCAGCTATAATACATACAGTGGATAATAACATTTATGTCACAAAGGGGATATTCAGTCAGAGTAGGTCCAACATTACCTGTGTGATATAAAGACAGAAGCAGAGAGGATGCAGACTTTGTATTTCATCCAGAGTCAGTAAATTAGCAAAACTAGCGTTAAGCCTAATCGCACCGATAATAAACATCCAAGGTTGACATAATACTCCAACACACAGACTTTACATCATCTGGGAACGTTGACGGGACAGACGAGTGTAATAGTGTCTGGGCTCTTGCCTTTTAAATGGCAATGCTTCGCCTGGCCAATGGAAATAGCTGACTTAATATTGGCACAATTGTCAAGACTAAATATTGGCTCAAAGTTCATGGAAGCTATGACCAACAAACATTAGGTAACCGTGGTTCTTCTCTTTCAATTTAACGTATTTAGACAGAGACGTAACATAATACGTATTGCTCCGCATTTAAAATTATCTTCAAGGAAAAAGGTCACCAGCTATTTTTCGGTAATGGAGTAACCAAGTATATAACATACTATCTTCTTATTATCTATAAACAGGGCCGTAATCAAGTATGGCATCTACCATAAATAGCCGTGCAAGTGAGAGCTTAGGTTTGATTAACTGTCTGGAGCAATGCGCTGAACCTGTGCAGAACAATAAAGCTTTTGAGTGAATACTTTATTATCGAAGCAGGGGTACAAGAACAGGGCTCTCGGAAAAGAAACATGTCGCATTGCTCTGCAGGAACAGCTAATGGTATAAAGTTTTACTTATGAGACAATTCAATTGACAGGCTCCCTTTTGTTCCAAAGGGAAACTTGCTGCCAGTTTTGCAAAGGGAAACTAATAAAATGTTTCATTTGATTGTTGTTGCCGGATGAATTTGAATAGTTTTATGCCCCCACGTCAAGTCCTCTGCAATGACATATGACATTTACAACGATCTGTCAAATGGACCAAAATTATGTGCTCGGCCACTTGCAGGAAATTAAACACTTGACACACTAAAGTGTGCACTTTACACATTCATCAGCGGGGAGCCAGTTGCACAGAGTTCTCATTGCTATAGTGAATGGTGACCCCGGTTTCACATTATGTCTCTGACTCTGATGAATGTGCATTGGCCTGGGGCTGCCACAGGGAGGGTGGGGGACAATCAGGATACGTTTTCCAGGCCTTGATTCAAGTTGGGCCCAATGATCAGTTACTGTTGAAGTAAATTACAACAAATGACCCAAAGTTTTGTCCATGCGTCGAGTCTGTTCAGTTCAAATGCTCTAATGAAAACAAGACCTTCAGGTCATCTCTTTCATAAACATGGCTGCAACCGAAGAAGTGGAAGAACTAAACAACTGAGCTAACATGTTCGGAAACGTTTCCAAGGTAAGTTTCCAAAGTAAACACAAAAGGATTGCTGGTGTCCAAAGTAGGCGTGCAGGACTGGTTGTCTGTTGGAGTCTGACCGTACAGTATAAAAAGCCTGCTGACACTCAGCCAAACCATGAGCTCAACACTGGCCTCTGGAAGCAGCCTGTGCTGAGAGGATACTAAGTGTATACATGTGTTTGTCCAGAAGTGTGGGGTTATTAAGCTTGTCTCGTTTTCTGATGTGGTTCAGGAAATGGCTCACTGCTCCACTAAAGCCATGTTTAGGTTATAGAAGTAAACATTTTGTTGCCAGATTTCTCCACACTATAAGACCCTTATTAAGGCACCCAAGGCTTTTGCTTAACTATAAAACTTCTACGTTACGTCACTGCAAGCTGTTGAGTCTAATAAACGGTAGCAGGATATCACCATTTCTTCCTCAATTGCTCATTTCTGAGAGCTTCATATATGAATCTATCTGTTCAGTCTCAAACAGACATTGTTTCTCCTAATAACAGACCTGTGAAGAATGGAAATAATGCTTTAGTTTGGCAGCTGAACCCAGGCGCAACACAATTCGCAACACATTATCTCATGTGCAGTGGAAAAAGCAATTCCCATTCTGTGGTTCCTTTGGTTTTCTCCTGTGAAATTAGGGTCCGTCTTTAGAGTAACGGCAAGGAGCATGCTTTAATCTGGAAAATATTACTGGGGGTGGAAGAACATGGGAAACAATAACACTAGGAGGATTCCTCTTCCATCCTCTGGGCTCTGTGATTTAGAGATATGCTATAGTCTGCAATTTTAGCTCACCACAACTACCCGCTTGGCCCCTTTCTTTGCTACTCTTTTTCCACCTCCATCTAAAGTGGGTTTTTGTCTTGGCGGGTCCATGAAGTAAAATGGCTGGAGAGCAGCTCAGGAAGAGAGAAATCCCTCAGGTAACAGATTGAGTAGAGTCAGACTGCCCTACAATAAGTTGGCTTCACTCCAGATCATTTAAAAGATGAATGTTCACTCGGTTTTAAGCTTTCAGGTGACGCCACCATCCTCCTGCCAGTAGAGACGTAATAGATAACACTGGCGTGTTATGAGGTCTTGTTTGTCCTGCTAGAAAGCTTCCTGTGTTCAGTCAAGGACTTCCTCTTCACACATGGAGAAGTCATCAAAACATGGAGGCAAATGGAGCAAGGATGTTTTCCTTGAAAGTGGTATGATTCTCTTCTGTTTTTGACATTGAGACAGCCAAAGCCTTCCGGCAACTGATTAACTGCTGTTTTCACAGAGGAAACCATAACAAATGATTTGTAAGCTGTTGTCTAACAAAAATCACCAAAGGGACAGTCGACGGAAAATCTAATCTATATTTGCTTCCTGCTGGGTTGAGTTGTGGAAAATACCCCATAAAAAAGGTAAAGCTACTGAGAGAGCAACACAAAGACAGTTACAACAACAGGTAAATTATTGACTGTTAATTGATAGTTGGAATATTTGTCGATGTGGTGCACTCATAAAAGTCTATACAGGATTTAATGGAGGGGATTTATTCTGCAGATCTGTATGTGAGGGAAGTGATAATACTCATGATGGTCTGGTTTTGGCTGGCCTGTTTTGAGAAGCTACTGTATACGGTAAGGTGGCAGAGAAGTCCTAAAACACAATTGTGGCTGCTTAATTGACCTAGAACGATCCAACAACAAACATGCTGTTGTTTCAAAGTATAGCTTTGCTACTTGTGTGGTCCGCTTCCATCTATGGGACAATATTGTACATTTTCAAACTCTCACATACAAGCTTCTAATGTACACTGAAGACAACAAGAGATATTAATGGTACAACTATACAAATCAGACTAAATCTCACTAATGAACTGCCCACAGAACATGACGTACTGTCTGATCCACATCATGTAGCCTTGACACAGGAAGTGGATCATCACCCAATTATAAGGGTATCCTTATCAAACAAGTGTCAAGTGTAACTTCACAAAAGACAGAAGTTATATAGCAAAATGTAACAACTGTACGCAAATAGTTTCAGAAAAAGATACCAAGCACACATCCAACACAAGTCCTCGGCATGAAAGAGGGTACACGTTATCCCCGCTGCACTTCCTATTGGTTTCCACACACAGGAAATGGTCAAACAAAACTTCTCTGGCTCATAACTACTTAGGTCAGTGTCAGGCCAGGGTGTCCAATTATTCCCCCGGCTGTCCCCCCCCCCCCATGACATCACTCATTAAAAGCTAGCAGACCTGAACCTAAATACACAGATACAGAACACAACTTGTTTTTCACAATCCAGCGGCTAATTAACACAACATATCTCATTTGTTTAATCTGTACAAAAGCCAAGAAGCCATATTACAATGGATGTTCTAGAAATGCAACCTTCTGTTGCTCAGACCGTGGCCAGTGACACCGTATCATGTTCAGCCCTTACTAATAAAACAGCCACAGCTTGCCAGTCCCTTTTTTTTTAATGGTGTGTTTATGTGACCCCCATCAACCTGTTGAATCTGGATATATCATGTGGCCATGGTATATTTGCCAGGTGCTTTCATTCAGGTGGTCAGCAATCAGTGGTAAATATATGAGATGAAGTAGACCAATAAAAAACAGAGCGAGGTGTAAATGATGGAGGCCAGGCACAGAATCCATTGTTTGTTACTGTTAGCGGCCTCAACACACATGCTGTTACATTATAATGATTTTAAAATGTATACTTTTTGCTTTCTTTGTACTAATTTATGATATTTTCATTCTTATTTATAATGCAGGCCTTTTACTATCCTTATATAATTATTACTATTGTAATTTAATAAGTTGTGTATCATGGAATTTGCCCACATTTACTGGTATTTAGCCTTTTGCCAGATGTTCCGCAAAATGCAACATTAGTCCTGGTCTCTCAGGGGGCAGGAATTCACATTGATGGGGAAATCCCTGTAGGCCATATTATTTGGGGACAAAGTGCTGTTTCAGCTCACTAGTGTTCAGTCCTCGGAAGGCTTCACAAAGATAGTTTGTGAAATACAACAGCTGTTTCAGAGGCATAGGAAAGAAACATAATGTTGTTACTTTTCATTTCAAGTGGTTTAGAGCTCATTAGCAGAGTTACAGATTCGCCTTATAAATTAAAATTCTTGGCAAAATAGGTTCAATATTTATGGTAGGGTCGAGCAAACACAGGTGCTTTGTTGGGATGGAAAAGGCCACACTTGACTGAATATGGTCACATAAACTGGAGTGAGTGATCCCTGGGAGTTCCAGGTCAACGGCTTTCACGTGGAAACCTGCTCATTAAGTGAGAATGTTGTAATAAAATGCTAAATAAATAGAAATTGAGAATAGAAGACACAGTTTATGGATTAGATTTGGTTGTTTTGCTTGTTCGTTTCTTAAAATACTCTCAGAAATCAGTCAACAGATTTTGATGAATCTCACCATCTCACCATCACGTTCATTACAAATCATGCTGATTAGGGTACTTTAGTTTCTGAATTCATTATTTGTATAGTATGCTTACAACTGCCTTTGATTTATGGGGTATTAATTAAAGGTGTAAACTATTGTATTAAGCAGACATTCAGGTTTGTAAACTCTATGTTGAAAATGTGCTTTCAGGTCTGTGATAGCAGGTTTAAATTTGAGGTCCACCTGTCACTCAAAGTGACCACACCTTTAATTATGCATCATTTTAAGCCTTAATTCACCCGGTGTATATTTAGGGTTAGGGTTCAGTCATGAAAAGCGTTTGTTTGTCCTGGGCTGTAAACATGTTTATTTCTGCTGTAAAGTTGGGCGTTTTAAAATAGGAGTCTATGAGGATTGACTCGCTAGTGGAGCCAGCCTCAAGTGGCCATTAGAGGAACTGCATTTTATTTGGTACTTCTGCTAATCTTCGGAGGTTGCCTCTTGGTCTTAGTCAGATACTTACAAAGATACTCTCTACCTGTAAACACCTTCCTCTACTTTTGTTGATTCCATACTTTCATGTTTATTTTCCCAATCTTATTTTCAGAAAGAGAGACCACTAAAATCTGTAGAGTTTAAGAGACGTGGCTGAACTGGCTTTCAACTTGTTTTTTCTTTCAGTACTGGAGTTCTAAAAGAGTTCCAATCAACAGACCTAACACTTCTCCCCAAACAAACACAACCAGGGTCAGGCCTGACATTAGGTGCATTCCTGTACCTTGAGTAATGCGGGATGCTCAGTGAAGAAAGGGTGACAAAGAACAAGTAAGTATTGGCTTGCAACAGAACAAACAAAATTGTGAAATACTGCCTGACTCGTGTATTATGCCAGCATCTATATGTGTAGTCCTGACACAGGTATGTTGTAGGTCATCAGTAGGGTTAGGTTCAAGATCAGTTTCTCTGTCACCCTCAAATTTGGACAAACCGAGGATTTGTCAAGAGACATGGGTGTCAGTACAGCTTCCCCTGACTCCTGAGGGCGAAGTTTGTACACACTGTACGCTAACGTGGTGGTAACACACGTTTTAATGCCCACGTATAAATCAAATCAAATCAAATGTATTTATATAGCCCAATATCACAAATTATACATTTGTCTCAGTGTGCTTTACAGACTGTACAGGTTACGACACCCTCTGTCCTTAGACCCTCGCATAGCACAAGGAAAAACTTCCTAAAAGAAACCCCATAATTAAAGGGGGAAAAATGGAAGAAACCTCAGGGAGAGCAACTGAGGAGGGATCCCTCTCCCAGGACGGACAGACGTGCAATAGATGTCGTGTGTACAGGATAAACAGCATAGTACAAATACAACATTTGACAGAAAATGATGTTGTGTTGAAAAAGAGAAAGTTTGGATGAATCCAGGAAAATATCAAAAAGGCTTCCGGGTGTCCAGCAGGACCAGGGCAGCAGGCGCAGCCACAATTCATGATCCTGACGTAAACTTTATCAGTGGCAACCTGCCACATGAGACACAGAAACTCTGGGGATGATACCCTGGATGATGAGTTAGTAACATACATTTACATAAATGCATACAGATAGAGAGGGAGAAGAAGAGAGGGAGGGGAGGAGAGAGGAAGAAAAGGAGGAGAGCAGGGAGGTGTCCCCCGGGAGTCTAAGCCTATAGCAGCATAACTAGGGGCTGATCCAAGGCAAGCCTGTGCCAGCCCTAACTATAAGCTTTATCAAAAAGGAAAGTCTTTAGCCTACTCTTAAATGTGGAGAGGGTGTCTGCCTCCCGAACACAAACTGGAAGCTGGTTCCACTGGAAAGGAGCTTGATCGCTGAAGGCTCTGGCTCCCATTGTACTCTTAGAGACTCTAGGAACTACAAGTAACCCTGCAGTCTGGGAGCGTAATGCTCTAGTTGGTTTATAAGGTACTACGAGATCTTTAAGATATGCTGGAGCCTGACCATTAATTGCTTTGTAAATCAGGAGAAGGATTTTGAATTCTATTCTGTATTTTAGTGCAGAGCAGCTAATACAGGAGTAATATGATCCCGTTTCCTTGTTCTTGTCAATACACGTGTCGCTGCATTTTGGATCAACTGAAGAGTCTTAAGCGACTTTTTGGGACAACGTGATAACAATGATTTGCAGTAATCCAGCCATGAAGTAACAAATGCATGGACTAGTTTTTCTGCATCACTTTGAGACAGGATGTGTCTTATTTTTGCAATGTTACGTAGATGAAAGAAGGCAGTCCTTGAGATTTGTTTTATGTGGGAGTTAAAAGACAGATCCTGATCAAAGATGACGCCAAGATTCCTTACAGTGGTGCTGGAGGCCAAATGAATGCCATCCAGAGCTTCTATGTCATTAGAAAATGCGTTTCTGAGGCGTTTAGGGCCAAGTATAATAACTTCAGTTTTGTCTGTATTTAACATCAAGAAGTTGCTAGACATCCAAGTTTTTAAGGCTTGAAGTTTAGCCAATTGATTGGTTTCATCTGGTTTAATTGATAGATATAATTGGGTATCATCCGCATAACAATGAAAGTTTATAGAGTGGTTCCTTATAATATTGCCCAAAGGAAGCATATATAAGGTGAAGAGAATCAGTCCAAGTACAGAACCCTGCAGAACTCCAAGACTTACTTTGGCTGTTATGGAGGATTTATCGTTAACACATACAAATTGAGATCGCTCAGATAAATAGGACTTGAACCAGCTTAGTGCGGTTCCTTTTATGCAAACACAATGTTCCAGTCTCTGTAGTAGAATGTCATGATCAACAGTGTCGAAAGCAGCACTGAGGTCTAACAAGACAAGAACAGAGACAAGTCCTTTGTCTGATGCCAATAGAAGGTCATTGGTAACTTTCACCAGTGCCGTCTCTGTGCTATGATGAACTCTAAATCCAGATTGAAAAACATCAAATAAACTATTATTATGTAAAAAGTCACACAACTGTTTTGCGACTGCTTTCTCAAGGATCTTAGCGAGAAAGGGAAGGTTAGATATCGGCTAAAAGTTGGCTAAAACCTCTGCATCAAGACTAGGCTTTTTAAGAAGTGGTTTTATTACAGCTACTTTAAAGGATTTTGGTACGTAGCCAGATAATAGAGACAGGTTGATCATATTTAATAACGAGGTGTTAATTAAGGGTAAAACTTCTTTAAACAGTTTAGTTGGAATTGGGTCTAAAAGACAGGTTGATGGTTTAGACGATGAGATTGTTGAAGTTAGTTGGTTAAGGTTGATTGGAGTAAAACAGTCTAGATATATTTCAGGAGTTACTAATGTTTTTGAAATTCCGGAGGTTGAAGTTAAGTCATTATCAATTGAGGTCAGGAGGAGATTTAGTAAATGTAATCTCTAATAATTATAATTTTATGGTTAAAGAAGTTCATGAAGTCGTCACTACTGAGAGATATAGGAATAGAAGGCTCTGTAGAGCTGTGGCTCTCTGTCAGCCTCAGTGCTGAAAAGAAACCTGGGGTTGTTCTTATTTTCTTCTATTAAGGAAGAGTAATAAGCTGCTCTGGCATTACAGAGAGCCTTCTTATACGTTTTAAGATGATCTAACCAGACTAAACGAGATTCTTCCAATTTAGTGGAACGGCATTTACTTTCAAGATTTCTCGACTTTTGTGTAACAAAAGTCATCCTGTATAGCAAAATGTAATCACTGCACAAAAGCAAGTATAGATTTTTCTAAATGGTCCCTAACACACATCTAACGTGTGTCCTTGGCATAAAAGGAGTATTATTTTAGCAGTTTCCTCACACAGGAAATGATCAAACAGTACTTCTCTGACTGGCCCAATACTCTACATAAGGTATAAAGACACACTCTATGATGAGACTATTTGCACTAAACGTTCTCAGTTTGGGATGTCCCCATAAACACCTTTCAACGCTTACAGGCTATTGATGATTTCCTCCACATAATGCTTCTTTAATGCTACTTATGTCAGTGTCAGGCAGTGTAACAGTGTTTTTTTGTCAGGCTGAGCTGCCACCAGTACTTCCATAAACAGTACAGCAATGAGCTATGGTCTACCTCGAGCCAGGACACTAGTCATTAAAGCTAGCAGACCTGCACTTAAATACACAACTACAGAATGCACTGTGTTCTCCACAGTCCAGCAGCTTGAACTAGAGAGAAACGAGCTACGATTCCCGGTTAACATCGCTTTACTACGTGCCATACCTGGCTTGGAGGCTGGCTTAAAAAAAAAGTTGCCAAATAAGTGTCCAATAGCATTTGACGGAGCCAAGAAGATGACATATGAAGAGTGATCACTGCTGCTATAAAACAAACCTGTCAAATGAACATGTGGGATGAAATAACTGGGATCCTAAATTCATGATTTGCTCCAAGTGTGACTTGAAGATGCATACTTGTGCTATAAATCTAAAGGCCTGTGACAACTGCAACGCGTACAGTGTGTTAATAGTGTGCTAGATAGTACATACATATACATTTTATATTGTGGAAGATTCTGTTTTTTCTACACTAGGACCGTTTTGTAGGGAATTCTTTGTATTTGCACTAGCAATGATTATTAGGTTGAGAAAGTAGGTCAAATATGTTGCTGACATAATCCATACAGAGTCATGAACTTCCCCGAGAGCTTTCTGAAACCTAAACTCTACAACCGACATCCTCCCCCGATGACAGAACTATAAGTGTTTACCATGAACATTTCAGGGCTTTCCTATATTACAACTCTGTTCCTATGACAGGCCATTAGACTGCTCCCCCCCCCTAAATTGTCCTCGCATATACTACCCATACACACCTACTGCCATTGCCTTTCACCAGCACATTAGGTAACACGTCATTATATTTTCAAGTTATTTCCAAGTTATATGGCACAGTCCTTTATTTATTGTTCTGTCTCGCTTCCATGGATCCCACATCACAACACCTGTTAAAAAGACTTTTACCTACAGAGTTCCTTTGGATTCTTTCCAAATGATGTAAAGACAGCTCCCTTTTAAAACAAGTCTGGAAAACATACGGTAAAGCTTTAGCCCTCATGACAAACATGTAATATAACCTTGATCTTGAAGTCCCATGCTACAAAGGCATAATGTCAAACTTGAATGTATGCAGGATCCTGGGCTGCGTTGGGATTTAATGCTCGTTAAGAAACAGAAACAAAATAAAATAATAAAAGTTGGTCACTTGCTGCATATATGGCCAGATCTACTTAGGTTATTTGCTGCTTCAGCATTGTTAGCGATATATATTGTTAAATCCACGCATGAGTTATGACGAGTGAGTTGCAGACAAGGCCACACAGGCTGCTCATGCTTTCAACATCAGACTAATGAAGTCTGAACGAAATCGTGTTTCTTTGAATTCTCACACGTTCCATATTTACTGGTCTCATTTGGTGGTTTCTGCAACAGTTGGAGTGCGTTTGACAAAATCCTGAGCCAGTCCCATTCTTTCCACTCGGATCATAAAACTCAACATTTTCCTCCCAACAGAACGGTCCTTGTAGGTCTAGCCACCAGGCACAGAAAGTCCTACACAGCAAGGCCTTGGAACAATTAAGCAAAGTGTTTCCACGCCACATCACAGAGAAAAATATTAATATTTATTTTTGATAAATCGGTCACATTACCATCCAATTCGAAATCTAGCCACAGAATAAACATAGCCAAAAGAAAAGTCTATTACATCAACAAATTACTAAAGCCAATTCACAGTCGTAATTGGCTTGTCAATCAAAACAAAATGCACAACAAGCAGCGAGCAACCGTAGACCGGGGGTGACGAGGTCGAGATAGGTCAGCAGAGAACCATCCATCATGGCTGGCAGACAGGAACACATGCTGGCCTTGTACACACCCATGTTTAAACAAAGCTCACTGTGGAGGCCTCACACAGCAAGCCACTCATATTGGGTTATAACGTCATTACACGTGATCCCACTCAATGGAACATATTATGGGGTATTAGTAGTATTGGTAGTTTGTATTGAACTGGGAGCTGTGTTGTTCGACTTTCAGCTGCACAACATATCAGTTATTTTACTTTCATTCATTGTTTTCAATTGAAATGACGAGTTACCTGACAAGTACAAGGTACAAAGTACCTTTCTTCCTGCTGCGATCAGACTGTACAATCACCACGGCCCCTGGTAGACCACCACACCAAGAACTGATGATTCCACCACTGTTGTGCAATATTCACTTTTACAATCTTTTATCAACAATTTTGTACTTTTATTCTATTTTATTCAATTGTATTGTATTTTATTCTATTTAACTATTGTGTACTCGCCAAGAAATTGTCTCCCCAACCTTTTCACCTTTTAGGGGCATTTCCCTTTCATCAGATTGCACTTAATTACTCTGTGAGCATGAATCCTATTGAATATTTAAAGGTTTAAAACACAGGTTTACAAAAATGTTTGCATTAATAGTGAATATTTTCTTTCTCAATGGATTTGTTTATTGTATAAAGAAAGTTTCATACATCAAGTTGCCTCAAAAGCATTGTTTCACAAACATCAGCTGATGGCAAAAAGCCTGTAAAATGTAAATCTGTCATTTTAAACAGCTCCAACTTTCTTTGCAAACTATTAGGTTTGTTTTCTACCCAATAGTATTTCTACTGCAGGGCACTTGATCACAGCTGTCATAATGAACAACATGAACATCATAAGTTGAAGGTTACACTGCCTTTTTTTGAATACTTTAATATTTGAAAGACTTGAAAACAAATCTTTAAAGCTGTCCTGATCTAACAAAGCTGTGTTTGCCTTACGAAAGTGCTGCAGGGTCATTGCTCTTTCTTCACTTCCTCATATCTGTGGGAGCTTGTTTTGTTAAAACTCCCATGCAAGTCGCTGTAGGAAGATACAAAACACTGATTTAGTAGACTTAATATTGAATCAGACATTTACTTGACCTGTTTTACCATTTAAGGGATAACAGCAAAGAGAGAATTCATTACAATAATTAATATCATGAATAAGCTATCATCCCGTCTTAAACTCTACATTTTTATAAAATTGGTCACAAATTATACTCATAACAGAAGCTTTCCTCCTGCTAATCCCAGACGACCTGTGAGCAACCAGAGAACTCTCTCAACATGCTCATTCATTCACCAACATAGAAGCCCATCTGTGAGACATTTCCAACGTGGAGCCACTTTCCATGATCCTCTCCCATGTGGTGCTCGCAGCTTTAAAATGCATTGATTGGTTACTATTTCAAAATGGGACTAACATTTTCCCCCTGACATTTTTATGATCCGTTGTCCCTCCACCTGCTGAGGATTAGAGATGGAAAGAGAACTAATCACTGCACCAACACGGTGGTTTTGGATGAGATCCAGTGAGTCACTCAAAGCACTCAACATTGAAAAGCAGCTCCGCTTCCCAGCCGCGGAGTAAAACCGCCATTCACCAGTTGGCCGCAGAGTCATCTGCAGTTGTCATTTAGGAGAGGAAAAAGATAATACAAGTTCAGCTTAACATGTGACGCATCAGAGCTAAGGGTTGACTCACTTTTACTTTGATCAAAAATCTGTTTAAGGGATTAGTTTGTCGTGTGACCGGTCCGTCAGTCGGGCTTAATCTTGGATGTTACAAAATGAACGTGTCCATTCCTCAGTACGACATCTTCTGCCAGGAACTTTGTCTTATGAAGCCAGTTGTACATTTTCACTGTGACATCAGGGGGAAACATTTAGACGCATCCATTCATTTAAGAAAGAAACAGAATCGACTGTGGAAGAAATCAACAACCCACACACATGATCTGTCAAGGAAATGATACATGAATCTGATGTAGTCATTTATGTAACACACACAAAGAAGGACTATGTTTAACACTGATGAGGTTCTTCATCATAAATTACAGAAAGCTGTTGCGTTCACTTAAGCTGGTTTGTAGTTTGCAGTATTTTTTCTTTCACTTGCTACTAAATTATGCCCTCGAGGATGTTGCAGCCGCTGACATCAGAAAGGTTGAACGCTACCTATTGCAAATAGCTTTTCCAGTCTTACAACGTTTGGTTAATAGTGCATGGGAACATTTCCCCAAAGCTGCAGTATGACTGTTTTATGACATTCTTTGATAGAAAACACATGAATGCTAACTGTACAAGAGGCTGATTTCAGAGATGCACTGGGGCCAATATTTAAATCTATAGGCTTAGCCTTAAAGGGAAAGGTGGATGGAAATTTAAAGAATACGATGGAAAACGCTGATTGTACAGTATAGGATCAGTAGGAGTACCTGGAGAGTTGCACACCTAGTAGAAAACAAGTTTAAAGAATACATTCATAATGTAACTGCAAGGCTGCAGCTACTGACTTGTTCGCCATGTTTTATAACAGAGACAAGTCACTTTTTCTTCATTCATTGCTCATTTTTTCACCCCTTCCTTTCCTTTTTTATACGCATCCAAACACTTTCAGAGTTTATAGTTGACACACATAAAAGTTTGTCGCCATCTGTAACATATTTAAAGTTTATACTCACACATCGTATGCATTGTAAAACATACTCCACAGACAATCTTACGCATTTTATTTAACACAAAGCTACAATAAAACACTAAAGCAACTCAAGGCACAAAAACAACAACGCTACTAATAACTGATGAACATTGTTGCCCATCTGGGTTTCAGACCATTTAATTTCAAAAGCTGACAAAGCAGTTAATACCAGATTAAGAAAACATTTTTAGTAGCCGCTTGAAAAATATAAATTAAGCTCTGAGGAAAATGCTACTCCGACGTTTCTATGTGTACAGACAACTATTAAATACTAATTATCATAGCAGTAACAGGAAATCCAATGACAACATTATTGGCTTGTCAAAGAGTTCAGATGTTATTGAAGACGTCACAAACAAACAGATGAAGCCAAGTCTTTGCTTGGGAAATTTATAGAGCATTGGCAGCAGTGTCCACACTCTGACATGACAACGTGTTTCATATCCTTTTGTCTACCAACACGTGGACAAGTAAGCGCAGCTCTGCTTTCAAAGTCATTACGTAATTATCCCCCTGCAATACGCAGTTTAAATGTGCTGCTTTGTGCACAGATCCAACCCCTCTCAGACGTCTCACCTCCAGGCTATAAACCAGGCGCTCACCCAGACCTGGTCTAGGTCAAAACACCTGGATCTGCTTCCTATACGTCTTCCCAGCTCTCTCCAGACAAGCTTTCATTCACGGCCAATTAGGATCTGATCATTGTAACAACGCGGCTGTCCACCACCAGAACAACCGTGCAGTCCAAGCCAGAAATAGTGGTAGTGGTGAAGCAGCGGCCAGGGGGCAGGGGGTTGGAAACTTGAGTAGAGTGAGTGTGTGTGTGTGTGTGTGTGTGTGTGTGTGTGTGTGGCCGGTGTTGTGCATGCTTGTGGATCTCTTTTGTGCCATGGGGAGGAGGGGTGGAGAAAGAAGGCTGTTGCTTTACACAAGAATGTGTTCATTTTTAAGGGAGAGGGGGAGGCTCTGAGCTCAATTTGTCTGCCTGGTGAAACACTGCAAGAGGATTTTTCATCATTTAAAAGCACCAAGGAGGGAGAGAGAGAGAGACACGGAGAGAGAGCGAGATAGAGAGAGAGAGAGAGAGAGAGAGAGAGAGAGAGACGGAGAGACGAGAGAGAGGGAGAGAGAGAGAGAGGGAGAGAGGTGCAGTTGAGAGAGACAGCCTCTTAGAGCTGTGAGGCAGAAGTGATGGATTCAGCCCACAGAAAAGTGACAGTCTTCTCCTAACGGGCCACAGGCTGTACACAACCTGCTCTGGACTCTGACCATTAATCAGGAAAACTACCTCCACCATCCAGCTGTAGTTACCAGTTGTTTCTTGAAAGTGCTCCAACTTTTTCAAGTGGACTTTGGAACAATCTACTCAATGTTTGCTGAAGGGTTTCTGGCAACTTGACCTTGTGTTGGGCTAATGACGGTCTTGTAATAACAGGCTTTATAACGCCGCTACCCTCCACGGCCGGAATTGACCGAAGGTAACGAAGAGTGAGTAACTTCACAGGCAGAGCGCAGAAAGGTGGAGAGGAGGACGCAGGGGTGCAGCTTTCACACTTGGGATGACTTTCTACCAGGAGAAACTTCAATCAGCTCTGCCAGGAGGGCAAGGCAACTGAGGGAGCCTCATCCATACTCTACAGTTATCTCGTAAGCAGTGTGTAACCTTTCACTTATTTATACATGCATCTTGTTGTGTGGTTTTATTTTATTCATGCAAATTACATTTAGTCCAAAAATACTTCGACTCGCTGCATTGATAAACTGCAACAAGTAACGATGACCTTTCTTGATGCGACTGAAGTTGTTTGTGAGAGCAGAAGCCATCAGCCCGGTGACATTTCTAAATGTGAAGTGATTATTTAGTCAAACTGAAGTCAGGCTTTGACTGATAAATCTCAAGCTGCTGCACTTAACTTAATGATTTAGTTTTTAAATTCAGCATTCGTCATGCAGCATCTGTTATCTGACTCACTGTTTGGTGCCTAACGGGTAATTCTACTTTCTGATGACTAACCGGACAGATGACTCTGATAGACTTGATGGAGGGGGGTTAATTCAGCGCAGGGGGATGCTGGAGAGCAGGCTCTCTGGGCTAAGTGCTTCTTCACTACTGATAAAAACACTCAGCTTGTCAAAACACAGGACCCTAAAGGGGTTTAACAAAAGCATGGTCAAGGAAGAGGGTGTGTGGAAGATGATATGCAGCAGGAGCCGTGTATGATACATGCTGACATGGAGATTCCCTTTCTAGTGTTTAAATAGCACCATTCGCTTCTGGAAAAAAACAAAAAAATGACCTGACTGTGTGAAGCAGTCTGCAGCTTCAGGATGTTCCCCTGGGCTCAAGAGGACAGGGAAGCAGGCGGTTGAATCCCCTCTTTGTTTCTGTTGCCAGGCTAGTGTTTGGATAAAGGGGGCTTTGAGGTACAATGCTGGAACTTATCGAAACAATCCCAGAGACCCCCTGCCTCCCTGTCTCACTCAGATCACAAGTGAAGTACAGAAGAAGGCACCAAGCAGCGTGAGGCACAGAACCAAAGCTCAACATTTGAAGAACAACATTAACTCCCCTGCTCCATGGAGAGTCAAAACAAATACTGTCCTGTACCGAACTGAGCAGGTAGTGGAGGTTAATCACGTTCAAAATGTCATGTTACACGCTTACAAGGATTACATGCTTGAGGAAAGAATGAGGTCACCCTCAAGGTAATGTAATAGTGCAGATTACCATGAGCAAATTGAATTTGACTCTGATCCAACACATATTGGGTGTCATGCAGAAGACTGCCAGTTCTCAGCGGAGTTGCCGCTAATTTGACCATGCAGCACAAAGCCGCCCTGCAAAGCGTCCGCTTCTTTTCGGCTACTGACAAATTAGGTGCTGTGTGGCTGTATTGTGATCTCCTGTTGTGGGTGATGATGATGTGATTTTGAGGTATTCACACAGAAAGTAGGGCACTGGGAATAAATTGGGTCAGTGGATACGGTGTGTCTTATAGGTACGGAGGGGATAAGGGGAGTAGTGGTCCAGCGTCTGGAGGGACTAGCTCTGTCCGTCTGCCACCACCATTGACTCTCCATGTGTGTATGGCAGCTCACTCTAATGAGGTGACGAAGAATGTGAGGAATGCCATGCTCACGCTGAAATGAGAGGGGCTGGGGTGAGAGACATCAGCCAGTCTGAGCGAGGTTGCCCACCTTCTAATTAATATGTGCTGAGCATGACCAAAAAGGCTGGAGCACAGCGCTGGTCAGAGACACACTGACCTCCCCGCCGCACTCGCCTATCACACTTGATTTAACACTGAGTCAAATCCAGAAGGAGGAGACGTGCACACACAGATTTACCACCTGAAGACAGTAAAACCAAAACATTTTGGTGTGAAGCAGACTTGGAGAAATCACCCAAGAGGAGCTGCCGATCAAACTAAGAGCGGTTATTTACTGCACACTACACACATTAGTCTTTAGGCCCTGAGCGGAGGAGGCGTATATGACACCCCTCAACACCCGTTAATCATTGCAGCTATTTGCCAGTCAATAGCAGCTTGTTAAAGGGAACTGATGATGAGCTGTGGGGGCTGTTACCAGCGAGAGAAGAGGAGGAGGCTTTCTGCTGTTCCCTCTGGCAGACTGGGGATGGGTTAATAACAGGCTGTCTGCCGGGGCAGATGGGACTCTCTCAGGTCCCTGGGATACTGAGCCCAGCGAGTGTTGTTATTTGAAAACAAACATTATTGGAAAAAACGCAGACACGCACATACCGCATTCACTCTCTCGCTCACACACAAACATTTCATCACAAGCTGCAGACATTTCCTCCTCAGCTTTGAAGTGTAGTGAAGCCTTGAGCAGGAGATTCCGGGCTAACGACGTCCAACATGGGACTCCTCCGCAGCAGGGGCACATCACACGGCATTTCTCAGAGACAGAGCTCATGTTCCAGGGGGAGAAACCGCAGGAGACACTTGCCAAATACAGTCATCAGCACATTACAAGGGACAGGCTCTGGGCTGCTCTTTTATCTCTGTACGGGCTTGCTTGTGAGCTATTATTAGTGGTTTCTTGAGCGCTTGAAGACTTAAAGATTAGTTCAATATTAATTGAACTCTTTGCACAGTGCGAAAGATATTTATGACATCACCATTTGTGAATCATTCAGTATTTGCTGAGGTGACGTCATACAGCCAGGCTTTGTTAGCAGGATCAGTATGAGCTTGTGTCTGTGAAACTACACTCTTCTTTGAGCTTTTTCTTATCCATAGCGGTCGTGTTTCCACCGAGCACATGGTGCCGTTTTTAACTAAGTCCATGGCAGAATCAGACCGTATGTTCTTCTGTACTGAAGGAGATTTTTTTTCTGCTCAGGTAAACTATAATTTCAAAATTATACCCCCCCCCGGTAAGGAAAAGTGTTTACACATTCTGCTCTAGACAGATAAAGCCAAAAGGGTCGAATGTGCAAAGGGTCATGTTCTTGGAGAGCGCTGCATTTCTCTTCTCCATGTCTCCAACCTAATGTGCTGGCAGCACGCCCGGATTAAAAAGACAAAGAAATTCTGCTCTCTTCCTAAATTTGTGCTGACTATTATATGCAAGATTATATTTCACACCAAGATAGCTTATAACAAAATGTGTAAAACGTCAAATCTGACGTTGGATCTTCTAAACCAAGCCAATACAGGGTTCTCTGTAATGCTTTCTGATTAGACAGGCCCCTTCTGACTCTGGGGAGGTGTTCCACCGGACCCCTCTGTAATCCAATATGCAGCAGCTTTCAATTAAGGTGCCCCAGGAGTTCAAGGCCTTGTTATCCTTACACAGGAGTTACATTCTCCTCAGCACTCTGTGGCATCCCCTAATAACACCACATCATCTAGAAAAACTCCCTGCACTTATTTATCTAATAAAAATGTCTATTCTTTGAATTCTGTGGCTAACAGTTAAGTATCTCATTCTCATTAACTTCATGGATTTATGGAGGAAACAGAATTTATGAGACCAATCTTTAATCAAATATAAATACTTGTAACTTCCCTAATTCGACTCTTCAGCACGCTGGATGGTTAAATTAAGCTTTTAGTCAGTTAGTACAGTTAAAACAGAAACACACAATATGTAAACCAGGATTAAAATTTCCTTTCAGTGTCTAAACTATTTATTTCCATCTTTTGGTAAAGGCCATGGACAGGCCTGATGCGACACGATCAATATTTAAAAACAGTTCCATGAATAGCATCATCTGCTAGTGTCTCAACTTTTCCATAAGCAAAGATGTCCGGGCCTGCAGAAGGGAGCCGATAGGAGTATTTCTGTGCAGTGGCAGTCGCCCAAAGAGAACCTGAGCCAGCACACAAACTAAGCTAAACACACTCCCCTAACAGCAACGTAACTGACTAAAGACAGCATCATTAGATAAAATAAATATTTCTTTTAGGTGATTAGTATCTTTCAAACAGCATGTACTGCATACTCTTTATGGTGGAAAACTGATTAAAACAAAATGGGATCCGGACCAGATGTATTCAATGAATTACACTTACCACACGGAAAACAGCAGTGTGTGAGTTATGCCGGTAGAGATGCATACAGTGTAGCAACCATGATATTCTTTATTTTATATATTCCACATGAATATAATGCGTTTCCTGTCTTGGAAAGTAACAGCAGCCACTGAAGTGCTCAGCGGGGCAAGTGAGACATTTTCTCTCAGATCTAATCTTTTTCAGTAGCCTATATTTTAGGAGCTGTAATGACCTCCAGCCCTGTCTAGGTTGAGGTGTCTATGCGCAGGGCTCCTGGCTGGTAATGGAGGATAAGGCCAGTGTAACCTAATGGGCAGCCTTCTTCTGGTCTCAATCAGCCAGACTATGAAGGACTCCATTGATGCCTTGTCAAAATGAGCATGCAGCCCAATCCTGACGGGCTTTAAATTCTAATAGAAGGGGGAAAAGTATCGGAATAACTATGCATATACAGTCTTCTGCTTGCAAACTAGTTAGGACATTTGTTTCCTACAATACAATCATGTTCTTCATTTTCTTCCCCATTCTCCTCAGGCTTTGGTGAGTTAGACACATGGAGCCCCCTTCAATGGTCCTGCTGGGGCTCCTTCTTGTTTATGGACTAGCATGTGGTGCCCAGCAGACTAAGGGGAGTTCGTCGGACAGCAGGCATGGCAAGGACAAGACCCAAGAATTTGAGAGTAGCGAGGATGATTTAGAAAGAGAGTTTCTCTATGCTGGAAGGAGCAAGCGTGCTCCAGCTGACCAGCCGCAGGACAAGTGCTCCTACACTTTCATTGTGCCTCAACAAAAAGTGACGGGAGCCATCTGTGTTAACTCCAAGGAACCGGAGGCCATGCTGGAGAATCGGGTCAACAAACAGGAGTTAGAGCTTGCTAAATGTGGAGCTACAGAAACAGAAGAGGCAGATCGAGACCCTGCAGCAATTGGTGGAAGTGGACGGAGGTATTGTCAACGAGGTCAAGCTTCTGAGGAAGGAGAGTCGAAATATGAACTCCAGAGTCACTCAGCTGTACATGCAGCTGCTCCATGAGATCATCAGGAAGAGAGACAATGCCCTCGAATTGGCTCAGATGGAGAACAAGATCCTGAACCAAACCTCTGAGATGCAACAGCTCACCAGTCGATACAAAGATCTCGAGCACAAGTACCAGCACTTGGCTTCTTTGGCCACTAACCAATCAACTCTTATTTCCCTGTTGGAGGAGCAGTGCCAGAGTCGCCTTCCCACTCGTCACGTGCCCGTCCCGCAGCCACGGTCACAGCCACCTCAACCATCACCACCTCTTAACAAGCCTTACCAGCCACCTGTGATTCCTCGAACTAACAAACCAATAAGCAACGAGATCCAGAGTGACCAGAAATCCCAACCGGCTCTTCCAACGATGCCCACCGGCACACACAGCCCCTCCACCACTGACAAGCCCTCTGGTGAGTCTAACAGTTGATTCTTTAAATAAAGACATTTCACTTCCAATGAAAGTGAAGACAACTGGCGGCTTCGTACCAAACCCGCCAGTTGCCTTCACAAACAGTGGTCACAAATAAAGTATTGCGTGTCTGTGCTGTCTTTGTTTTGATCCTATTAATAATTAATCACAAGACAACACCAAGTACCCATTCTTCCATTCAAATACGTCCCACACATTCCCAGGGCAAAGGGCTCTCAGTGAGAACAGAACTGCTGTTGTCTACAGCCTTTTCAGATGCATATCATCTAATTGCCGTGATTCAACCCACACAAAAACACAAAGCCTATTAGCAGGGTAAATACGTGTGTCTAAATGGATAGCTGGATCCAAGCCCATGGGACTCTTGAACACATGTTAGTCCACGATAAAGCTTGTTAAAGAGCGTTTTGTGGTATCAGTTGCAGTGAATAGTCTGTTGTCGTTCCCTTTCATTAGGAGACTTCAGTTTTAAAATGGTGGAAAAAAAGAAAAAAAACATTCCCAACTTGACTAGTGGGAGCTTTTTCCATTGACATGTTGTGCTACTGCTTGCCATTTTCACAAGGTTGTATGTGAACGGTAGCCTTTGTATGGAATGCTTGAAAGGAGGCAAGTAATTTCCTGCCCATAGCCAACTAACACCCCAAAAGTTATATAAACCCTTAACACGAACAGAGAGGAAAGAGAGGGACCTGAAAGAACAACAGAGAGAATTGGAGGGATGAAGTCTAACAACACAAAATGGGAGGGGGGTAAAGTAGAAACAGAAAGAGATAGGCTACAGAGAGTCAATGATGTCATTTGTTCCAGTTGCACCAGGCAAGACACAGTCATATGTTCCACCAAGGCAGAGACTTTATCAGGCAGAACAGAGCAGGGCAGGGCAGCTCTCTGGCTTGTATCTGCTCAACAGACATTCCTGAGTGCAAATGCATGGCAGAGAGTGAGCCGAGAGACATATCATCCACAAACAAAACCCCCAAAACAAGCTTCAAACTGTTACTTCTGGCTATTCACATTATGGGAACACTTTTACGATTCCTCTGTTGACATCTCAACTGAGTGGGACACATTATAAATGAAGTGCTTTGTTCAATTTACCTCCTCTTTCTTTATATCTCCTGCAAACTGTCGATGCACGCCTTCCCTCGCCTCTACCCGTTTGTGTGACCCCCTTATTCTCTTTCCATTTCTTTCCATTGTATTTTAAACACTTTGTAATCCGGGCCAGTTGGCAAACCACACAAGTGTGCAATCTTGAGAAGCTAAACACTTTCACAGCCAATTGAAGAATGGGAGCCAGAGTGTTTTTCCATCTGCTACGTCTGGATTTTGGGGTAAAATCGTAAAGGCACACAAGGCGAATTAGATCTCACTGATTTGACCCATAAAATCCAATAAAACATTATTTGTAGCATGAATTCCATTTCTGCAGCAGAGCACAGGGCTGATGCTGCATAATTACCTAATGTGGCCTGGACGCTTTCCTGTTACTTCACACAACTTAATCTTAATATCGGAAAACAACTTCAGCTGACTTAGTGCATCTTAAGACACTGATTTACAAGCTGTTCATGAATCACTTAAGTCCTGGAAATCCTTTAAAACATGATGTGAGGCCTCCAACTGAAAAAATAATGTGTCTGTATATTATAAAGTACAAAAAACTAAGTGAAAATAAGTCAAATAATAATAATCCTGCACCGTAAAGCGTCCCAGATGATTGAACGGTTTTGCTAGTGTTTCATCATTCAGTAGTCAGGATTCCCTTTACCCTCATGCCAGTGTTTCTTTTGGCTGTGCAGCCGGCAGCCATTTCCCTTGTGAGAGTAGCAGCCAAAGTCAATTCCACTGTTAAAATGAGAGCCTCTGCTGAACGACGGGATTCCCTATGGCAGACTATAACAACCCTTTGTGTCACTTTTCTCCATTTCCCTTTCTTAACTTTAACATACAAATGTAAGTGACTGGACTTTACATGCTATGAATTTTTGTTTAGGGCCATTTAAGGATTGTCTTCAGGCTCTGGAAGATGGCCACACTGCCAGCGGCATGTATCTGGTGAAGCCAGAGAATGCCAACCGGCTCATGCAGGTGTGGTGCGACCAGAGACATGATCCAGGCGGCTGGACCGTGATCCAGCGCAGGGTGGACGGCTCTGTCAACTTTTTCAGGAACTGGGAGACATACAAGGTGCGACAACCTCACACCAAATCAACGAGCTCATAGTTTGGAGGGAAGCTGATGGCTTATGTATGTTGTGTTGCCACTAACCAGATGTGAAGCAGTAATGAATAGGTAATTGTTGAGGTCTCAAAGTGTCTGATGTAGTAACAGCCTCAGTCATTGCCACCACAGCCATGACTCATTAATTCCAGCAACATCAGTCGGTCTTTGTGAATGAGTTTACGGTAAAATTAAAATGTGGGGAAATTGGACTTGAATGTCTCAATAGTTGGCTGTGTCAGCATTCTTGATGTTCTGGAAAAATTTGCTTATTTACTGGATATTGCATCACAAGGCACCTGATAGACAGGGCTGTGGAGTACATCAAGTTTTATTCAGGGGAGCTTCTTCAACCGAGGGAAACCCCTCACACGGGGAGGATCGGTTCACTGGCTAACAGTGTCCTGATTAAATCAGCTTACGGCAACAATCGAGATCTTTCCAAGACTTTTACGAAAACCTTTTAACCACACGAGATCTGAAATTGTATTTGTAAACTCATCAGAAGGGGTGTTTCCATGATTCAAAGCATGTGCAGGGCAGGGGATACCACAGACCCACTTACAGTATGACTGGAGCCAGAACAAAGACAGCATCTAGTATGTTGGATTTCATATTATATACACTTTTTCCTGCTGTTTACGATAATAAAATAACAGTGGAAAACTGGACACCCGATGCTAGCTATAAACTTGACTCAGAGGGTCCATTTATAATAATGTTCCTTGACGATAAATAACCCCCGTACAAGAGCTACACTCATAACTACCTCCAGAACACGAGCAACAACCATGAATCATCCCCCAAAACAGCGTTTCAAAGAACATTAGGAAAGGATGTTCTCATCTCACTGATGTTATTCTTATCACTGCACTTCACAGCAAGGTTTTGGCAATATCGATGGCGAGTACTGGCTAGGTCTGGAGAACATCTACTGGCTGACTAACCAGGCGAACTACAAACTGCTGGTGACGCTGGAGGACTGGTCCGGCAGGAAGGTGTTCGCAGAGTACGCCAGCTTCAGGGTGGAGCCCGAGGCCGACTTCTACAAGCTGAGGGTGGGACGTTATCATGGCAACGCCGGAGACTCCCTCACCTGGCATAATGGCAAACAGTTCACAACGCTGGACAGAGACCATGACGCATATACAGGTATAAATGAATATATGGAAAATGGGCAAACCTTGGCAGCTTAAAACCAATAATGCAAAAATGTATGTTAATGCACGTAGGCTGACAGTTCTGTTTTTTTTATGTCTCTAGGCAATTGTGCCCACTACCAGAAAGGAGGCTGGTGGTACAACTCTTGCGCTCATTCAAATTTGAATGGAGTTTGGTACAGAGGAGGACACTACCGCAGCCGCTACCAGGACGGAGTCTACTGGGCGGAGTTCAGAGGAGGAGCCTATTCACTAAAGAAAGTGGTCATGATGATCCGTCCAAACCCAAACACCTTTCACTAAACATCCAAGGGACACATACTGTACTGTATCTCTCGCTAAACACAAACCTTTACAGCTCCTACTCTTCGTGCAACCTTTATCTTCTTTGTTTAACGGAGCGGCACCACACCCAGCCAGAGGACAAAGAGACAGATGATGTTGAAAGTGCAATATAAAGAAATCAGGCTGATGTAGAATGTGTGCACTTAGTGCGCCTTTATTCAGCTGTCTGTATCGTTTCCCTTTTATGTAAAAATCAGTAAAGACATGTGCTCATTGCTGAGGAGTTCAAATACGCTGTCTTTGATAAAACAAAGAACCGCGTAATGGTCGGTGCTCTCATTTGATCTTAGGGAGAAAAACTATATGAACCTGATTTAGACAAGAAAAGAGCGGATTACAAGAATTCAGTTAAGTAGCATTGAGGTAGGAACTCTACATTATATATTTAGTATCTATGTAAAAGGTGTTTTTTTGCAGTAACAAGCAAATGAGGTTGACACAGGAAACGTATCCAGTGACTTTAATTTTATTCAAAATACATTTTTCAAATGTGTAATTTATAGGAACAGTCACATTTATTGACTTGTTATACAGGGTTGATATTCTGGCCAGTTGTGTTAATTACAACTAAATATACTATAAAAACAGTGCATTTTCTTTTCTAACATAAAACCAAAAGTGTTAATAGCAATACCTGATGTTATTAACAGTCTGCTTAAGCAACATCTAATAGATCTAAGAACAAAAAACAGTTACTCTCTTCAAAGTCCTGCTTTTTTTTCTTCTTAAAAATACTTGTTCTGACATCTTGAATTGCTCAAACAGGTATCCACCAATATGCTTGTATGAATCAAGCACTGTATTTACTGTATAAATTTAGTGTTTTGTTGATGTCAATAGATGCAACACATTGCGTTTGTACATAAGATATTTGTAATATAATGTATTAAAACCTGTCATGTCACTATTACGTTGCAATAAAATATGTACAGCTTGTGTGTTTCTCTCTTTCTTGGCGTCTCTTGGTATAAAGAATACTTAATATAGTTAAAGCACAATATGTTATTTTCTGCCACTAGGGGTGTCTCAATCAAAACACTAACAAAAGATGGAGTTTGGTAGCGCGGAGAGGTAGCGAGGGATCATGGGAGTTAGGATTCCTTTATTATTCAGGAGGTTTTTACTGGGAGTGAATTATCCAAAGACGTCTTCTCCTCTCAAAATTGAACGAAGTCGCTGATTAAAACTGGTAAAAAATACAAAGTTTCACTTTAAAAATCAGAGTTTCTCCGATGCAATTCATGGAAATGTTGCAGAGGGGCTGCGAGCCGAGTTGACCCGAATGTTTGCTCAGCTTGCTTCTCTGATAACGTAAGATCCAGATGTTCAGGAGGGTTAACACAGGGAGTTAAACTGTTAAACTTCACGTTACAAATCAATGTTTCAATGTTTGGATTGAGGGGCTGCGAGCTAATACCTAAAGTTGCTCAGCTTGTTTCTCTGATAACTCCAGAAATCCGATAACTGAAATCCTTCATCCGGTTAACATAGTTAAAAACAACCAAGATCTAAAAATTGTTTTGTAAAAATGTGTTTTAAAACTGGATTTGTTTTAGCTTCTGGCAGACAACCACAACACTGACGCATGTGCAGAGAGGATACGTCTCCATTTGTATGTGCTAACGATAAATCCTCCATGACAGCCAAAGTCAGTCTTGGAGTTCCGCAGGGTTCTGTACTTGGACTGATTCTATTCACCTTATATATGCTTCCTTTGGGCAATATTATAAGGAACCACTCTATAAACTTTCATTGTTATGCGGATGATACCCAATTATATCTATCAATTAAACCAGACGAAACCAATCAATTGGCTAAACTTCAAGCATGCCTTAAGGACATAAAAACTTGGCTGTCTAGCAACCTCTTGATGTTAAACACAGACAAAACTGAAGTTATTATACTTGGCCCTAAACGCCTCAGAAACACATTCTCTAATGACATAGAAGCTCTGGATGGCATTAATTTGGTCTCCAGCACCACCGTAAGGAATCTTGGCATCATCTTTAATCAGGATCTGTCTTTTAACTCCCACATAAAACAAATCTCAAGGACTGCCTTCTTTCATCTACGTAACATTGCAAAGACACATCCTGTCTCAAAGTGATGCAGAAAAACTAGTCCGTGCATTTGTTACTTCAAGGCCGGATTACTGCAACTCATTGTTATCAGGTTGTCCCAAAAAGTCACTTAAGACTCTTCAGTTGATCCAAAATGCAGCGGCACGTGTATTGACAAGAACAAGGAAACGGGATCATATTACTCCTGTATTAGCTGCTCTGCACTGGCTCCCGGTAAAATACAGAATAGAATTCAAAATCCTTCTCCTGACTTACAAAGCAATTAATGGTCAGGCTCCAGCATATCTTAAAGATCTCATAGTACCTTATAAACCAACTAGAGCATTGCGCTCCCAGACTGCAGGGTTACTTGTGGTTCCTAGAGTCTCTAAGAGTACAATGGGAGCCAGAGCCTTCAGCTATCAAGCTCCTCTCCAGTGGAACCAGCTTCCAGTTTTTGTTCGGGGAGGCAGACACCCTCTCCACATTTAAGAGTAGGCTAAAGACTTTCCTTTTTGATAAAGCTTATCGTTAGGGCTGGCTCAGGTTTGCCTTGGATCAACCCCTTAGTTATGCTGCTATAGGCTTAGACTCCCGGGGGACACCTCCCTGCTCTCTTCCTTTTCTTCCTCTCTCCTCCCCTCCCTCTCTTCTTCTCCCTCTCTATCTGTATGCATTTATGTAAATGTATGTTACTAACTCAACATCCGGGGCATCATCCCCAGAGTTTCTATGTCTCATGTGGCAGGTTGCCACTGATAAAGTTTACGTCAGGATCATGAATTGTGGCTGCGCCTGCTGCCCTGGTCCTGCTGGACACCGGGAAGCCTTTTTGACATTTTCCTGGATTCATCCAAACTTTCTCTTTTTCAACACAACATCATTTCTGTCAAATGTTGTATTTGTACTATATTGTTTATCCTGTACACACGACATCTATTGCACGACTGTCCGTCCTGGCAGAGGGATCCCTCCTCAGTTGCTCTCCCTGAGGTTTCTTCCATTTTTCCCCCTTTAATTATGGGGTTTCTTTTAGGAAGTTTTTCCTTGTGCTGTGCGAGGGTCTAAGCACAGAGGGTGTCGTAACCTGTACTGTCTGTAAAGCACACTGAGACAAATGTATAATTTGTGATATTGGGCTATATAAATAAATGTGATTTGATTTGATTTGATTACAGGCGACCAAAGGAAACCAGGATTAAATGGATTTAAAATTACACATTTCTTTAGGTTTTAAAATTGTTGGAAACATTTGAGATGATGTATGTGTAAAGTGCACAACTCAACAACATATGTAATAAAGGTCTAGTTATTTTTAGACATTTTAATGTAGACAATGTCATGTTACATTTATTATATTTTTCAAAAGTGAAAGTATGAATACATTATTTGAAGCGTTTTATGCTAGAATATCGGCGAAGCATTTCATCAATGGAGAGAAAATGTTGAGGATTTGTAGCATTTATTCACAAGTAAAGTGTTCACACACTGCACGGTTATGTTACAGCTGACACTGGACACACATGCCCACTCCCGCTCCCTCGCTATTGCTCGACATGGTACCGTGGGCTGGGTCTTCCCCGGGGTCTCCTCCCAGCTGGACGTGCCTGGAACACCTCTCTAGTGAGGCGCCCAGGTGGCATCCGATTCTCCGGCCAATCTCTCGCTCCATCGTCCCCTCACTCGCAAACAAGACCCCGAGGTACTTGAACTCCTTCACTTGGGGTAAGGGCTCATTCCCTACCCGGAGTAGGCAATCCACCGGTTTCCTACTGAGAGCCATGTTCTCAGATTTCGAGGTGCTGATCCTCATCCCAACCGCTTCACCCTCGGCTGCGAACCGATCCAGTGACTGCTGAAGGTCACAGACCGATGACGCCATAAGGACCACATCATCTGTAAAGAGAAGCGATGAGCTCCTCAGGCCACCGAACTGCAACACCTCTCCTCCGTGACTACGCCTCGATATCCTGTCCATGAAAATCACAAACAGGATTGGTGATAAAGCGCAGCCCTGGTGGAGGCCAACCTTCACTGGGAACGAGTCCGACTTACTGCCGAGTATCCGGACACAACTCTCGCTTTGGGCGTACAGGGATTGGATGGCTTTAAAAATAAATCGTATGTGAATTTATTGTAAGAATTGTTTGAGTGAATTCAAATGTTTTCATTTGCTTTTCTGCCCAATAAGTTTAAGTTAATATGAATATTAGTTCTCAACATTACTGCTGAAAACAGTGCGTGCCTCCACCATGCAGCAAATCTGTTTGATCTAGGTATAATTATTATTGTTGTAATTATAGCACAAAACACCTTCAATTGTTAATTTACAATAAATAAAAAATAAAAACAATACATTTACAATAAAAATCAACAATTTGTATGGGGAAAGTTTTAAAAACATTTCTTTCTTTAAGGACAGTAACAATTAACATGCCATTATGAGAAACTACATTCTGTTTCTCTTATCTCAAAGGTTATGAGAACTGGTTGCATAAAAGCATGTTGTCCCAAACACTATTCGTCACAAGGTTTGCATATAGAGTGCACCAGGGAAAGACAAATGAAATGTGACAGGCCTGTAAAACTAATGCATCCAGCAGTCCCCTCCACTGACAGCAGAAACCACCTTTATTTTACTATGTGTCAATGAGATTTGCAAAGGCAGCTGGAAAATGAAGCAAAAACGACTTTGCAATGAACCCAGCTCCATTAATGGAATATTTTGTGAACAGGCTCGAGGAAGGTTTAGACAGGTTAGAGAGCATTTAAACTCAATTTAGTATTAATTCAAAAACACTGACACCTTTAAAGACAATCCAAGATTGTCTAAAGAGACCAATTATCAGCAGAGCACAACGTGACACGTGCATTTAAACTCCCTCGCTGCGGATAAAACCTAACTTACCGTGTTAGAGTTATGTCCCATCAAAATAAAGATGGATGATTGTGTGTTAGTAGCCAAAACACTTGTCCCACATTAAACCGACAAACACTGACTGCTAAAACTGTCTCATAAGTCAAACGCTGAAAAGCTTTCTTCCCCAAGACAAAGTGGCTTTGGATGAGACAAAGGAAGACATTCATCACTGCGACTGTCACTCTTGTCAGCAGTGCTTTTAATAAAGATGGATTAGAAGGTAAAATGCACCAAATCCAGAAAAGTCAATATTTAAAATAGTGATTACATCTTAAAAACCAGTTTAAAGTCTGCTCAGTCAATTAACCTTCTCGTGGTAAAAGGAGGACGGCGTTTCATCGTCTCCATAAACAAAGACGACAGACTCTTTGGATGCCGTGTACGTCTGAGGACTCACCACGATGGAAAACCTTCAGTAAGGGTGGCCTGTGCAGCCCCCACTCTCCAACCAACATGGAAACCCATGAGCTGACACAGTGCGCACTCAGCACAAAAATAACCGCATTTCCCGGGCCTTCAAACCTGAACCTTCAAACCGGCCTGTATTGTTGTTTCACATCTGTACAAGTCCATGTCCACTTTTAAAGGAAACATTTTTAACTCTCCTGTGCGCCCACAAATCCTTTTTTACTCCACGTTGTGAGTGCATGTCATACCAGGAGAAACAACAGTGCAAATTATTCACCAGGGACTTTAACACATTTCACATTTCATGCTTTCACACACCAAATGCAAGACGTAAATATGATGAATGAATTGGGGTACAGAGTATACGCCTTAAAGCAATACCAATCTAAAACAATATATGACCCCTGGATAACTTCTATTTAAAAAGCTTGAGTGAGAGTTTGAATGGAAGAGGTCAGCGCGTGTGTCCAGGATGTGTTACATATCCAGCACTAAGAGTGGACTGTGTGGGGGAGATGGCGTTTCCACTGTATCCTTTTCCCCATTTTCCACTGGTTGTGAAGAAGAGTCATGCCGAATCCTGTAATAAACAGTCCTTAAAACACGTTTTTACACCGACGGTAAAAATGAATTGTCTGCAAAGTTCCTTCACATCCAACTTTCTGTCATCGCTTCAGTCTCTTCTTCGATGATCTCTTCAACTTTCCGTCACAGACTGAAGACATGCGGAGGTCACGCAGCGATGCTGTCATCGCTTCACCTTCTCCGTCTCATTCCACGGAGGTAACACAACCAATCACTGTCTTCATCACGCAGCATGTCAGCAAAAACACTCTGAACCCCAAGGAATACTAAATACTGAGAGCCAAACAAAATGCAGCGCAATAAAAAAGGTAACCAACATCTTTTTCCAAGTCATTTATTCAAAGTGTTCCCCATTACTGCTGTAAAATGATTTTGACGCATATGGGAGTTATTAAGAAATGCTTATAAATAGAAATGCATAATAATGTGGTGAGGCTTCTCTTTTGGGAGAATAGTCACTTCATTGTTTATCACTTACATAGTGGAACTATTGAATTCAGGATCTTTCCGTTTTCCAAAAGCTCAGCATTTTTGCTGATTTCCCAAATGGGGAGATGTGCAGATTTGCTTATAGCTTTACGGCCACATGCCACGACCATTGTTTCATGTTCTTCCAAAGAACGTCTGTGAGTCCTTTGCAGGGAGCGTTGCAGGAAATCTCTGAGGGACTGGCTGAGAGGAATTTTCCTTCGCACAATGGAAATTTTATTTTGTAAGGTATCACTTTGTGGTTAGTCCAGTCTTGCAGGATTTCGCTTCTTCAACAAAACTTTGGTAGCGAGGTATCTTTACTGTAAGACTAAGATCTCTGTGACCTTTAAGAGCATCAATAACTGCACACAGAGGCCGGAAACGATGACACACATACAGACGTCATTGTTATCTGGCATTACTTTCATAAATCCATCAAACTATTTCTACCACATATGATCACGAGAGTGGACCAAATTATTCAACACTAAACAAGACCAGAGATCAGCTCCTAGAAAACATGGAAAAGATGCATCATCACAGGAAACATTCCCCGGTGCATGTCTGTCTTCATTAATCATTAACTTTACTTTAAGTCGTAAAGTGACAACTGTAATAAATAAGAATCTATCAATCTATCAAATTCTTAAAAACAATAACTTCTTGCTGCAAATGAATTGTTACTACGTAGAGTTAATGCAAGCTCTATAATACAACAAGCTGTGCTCTAACAGCTCTACGACCATTACGAGACTGTGAGTCAAAGTCCTTGCAGCATGGATCAACTCCAGTCCAACACATTGACTTAGTTTTAATAAAGGACAAATATGAACAACATGAAAAGACTTATAATTGTAAAAGGAGTGGCTTCTGGGAATGAGGCAGTGTTGCTCTTCTTCTGGGTAGTGGTTCTGTTATGCCAACTCAGCAAGTCACGCTAACCTCATCTCAACAAAGCGTTTTGCTAATCCACATAAATACAAGTACATAATTGTAGGTGTTTCAGTGTGGGGGAGATTTATAATTGACTTGTGGAAAAACAGACTTCATTTGTTACCATGTTCTATGCTAGGAGTTGCTAATAGCTAAAATACCAGCATTGGAATGGTGGCTTAGCTTGTTTCAATTGTGTTTTCTTTTTAAGTAAAACATTAACTATTAACTAACTAAAAACTATAAACTAAAACTTATGCAGAACGTGATTGTGCTGGCAGCTTTAGTTCTTCATCCTCTCATGTCGGACTGAGGGCAGACTGGATGCAACAGTGACTCACGATTACAAAACAGGACAGGCTGCAGCTAGCTCGTTAGCATGCTCGTTAGCATGCTCGTTAGCATGCTCGTTAGCATGCTTGTTAGCATGTCATTTCATGTCTCTGCAACAGAATACAGAGACGTCTTCGACATAACGTCAAATCTCATTTCTGTCTGTCGAAAGGAAGAAAAGTATTCCAGAGCACTTTATAAATACAATAAAGAAAAAACTGCATTCATTCCCAAAAACTGGAAACTGCATGGAAACTATATGCACAGTGATAAAGCAACCTGGGTACATATAGGCTATGGAATTCTGCAAATAACATTTTTAGTTTGTAAAAGGAAGAAAACTCCATTCAGATGATGATTACTCCCCAGCGTTGACATACAATGGATCACAATACATCTGAAATGTGTCATTCACTGTGTTTGGACGTTTATATATCCAGATGAATATTGGAAAAACATAGCGTAAGGACCCTACGTGTCTATTGTTTGGGCTGCCAGACGCATATCTTAAAAGCTTACATTCCTTGGGACTTCTATGTATCTTTACTTTGGGTGCCACAAGATTATGTTTGATATAATATCTATGGAATATTTGACATACATGTCTCCCTGTAGGATTAAAGTATTCTATAAGATGTGGTGTCGGTTCTTATAGTATGTTTGGTACTAGACTGGCAGTTATTGTGTTGAAGGGAACCACACAATGTACTAATACATAACTGCTGGGATTACACTATATAAGTGATGCTGCTCTGTACAGGAATGTCTCTAATACCCCCCCCCCCCCTTTTATTTATCTATATTATTTTGTTTTATCATTTTTAGTTTTTGATGTGTGACATGGCCGGCCCCTTTGTGTTACTGTTTGGTTTGTTGGTTTATCTTTGTATTTGTTTGTGCTGGTCTGTGTATTTTTTTTCTGATGCTGTATTGCAAATAGGGAAGAGCAAAACTACGACGCCGTCTTTGATGGGGATGAGATCTGCCTCTGTGTTTATATAGAGTGCGACATCGCATTCCCCTTTGATACTGTGTGGTCTGTTGGCCTGGGTTGTACTTGTCTTGTATATCAAAAAGTTCAATAAATAAATCAACCACAGAACAAACCTGGTTACTTCTTCACATTCTGTTGATAATATTGGTGTTTTAAACAAAGATTCTGGCCACAACTTACACGCTGCCCCTTTAACAATGGCTCCAATGTGTCCAATTGTCCCAGTAAACCATAGAGGCAAAATGCACAATGACAGGAATTTAAAAAATGAAGCTCATTTCATATTTAAAATGAACACCTGTGCTTTTCCTACTGTGCCAAATCTAAATGTCAAAGGCCATTGTGAGCAAGTGGAGCCTGTCTGGCACTGTTGAGGACAAATACAGGGACCTGGACTTATTGTCTGTGGACACAATGTCACCTGCACCATACAATACAGACCTGGTATTTTTAGCCAACGATTGTTCACAAACTATTTAAACAGCCAGTAGTGAAATGCATGTTTTAACATTCACATGCAGTTGTTAGCTTTACTGTAAAGCTAGCTAACATTACTTACCTTGCAGTTGTATAGTTTAAGTTTTTTAGCAGAAACATCAAACAAACCTGTTTTGTCAATTCACAGCAGCTAACGTTAACAAGCAGCTACATTTATAGGTATTTTACGGCGCTTGAGACGAACAAAGCATCGGCAATATCCAGCTGTTAAGAGAGGAATGTTGCTTTACCTGCTGGATGTTGTGTAATCTTTTTCCATTCTGTCACGGCCTTGATAGCACATCACGTGGAGCACACCTGGCGCCCTGCAGCCATCGCACACGTTGTGGTTTTGTTAGGCCAACAGGTCAGAGGTTATCTTTCCTAAATGATCACTTTAAGTATTTCCTATTGAGCGAGTTTATGCTTGAGGTAGACCGACGGTTTTCTTACCTAAAAGGAATTTCTCCAGGAATAAAGGAAGCTGGTAACCCACAGGATTGTATTTCATCTTTTGCAGGTGGGAACCCCTTCACCTGTTTTCCTCTTCTGCCCCACGAGCTGCAGCTCAAATCTCGTGTAACATTATCTCATTCAGAGAGATATCAGATAGTAACATTCGCTTAATGACGACCACGACCTTTATGCTGCATATATATATAAGTTTTAGTCACGTTCAATACAATAATGGCAAAAAATCTAAAAGCTCCATCTGCTGTATTTCCCACGAGCCACTCAAAATGACCCCATACGGACAATAAGATAACATCTAGCTACCATTTTGGATTTAAATAATGACACATTATCAAACCACAGGGCACAGATGACCCGATCTGAACTGAGATGTGTAAGAAGGCCGCAGCTTCAGCCAGGACTAAGTGGGTGCATCGCTGCATGACACAGGCAGAGACAAAGTGCAACTAAATTGAAGGGAATTGAAGAGCCACCAGTCATGTGCCATGAAAGAAAACTAAAGATCACCCTGAAAGCACATATTAACAAATGTGTGAAACAACTATACCCATCAATTATTCACTCCAGTCACACTGGTAAGAGTTTGTGTTACAGAGAGCCACAATACATCATAACCATAGCATGCAGTTAAAGACTCCGTGTGGAAACAAGACTGCCTCGGGTTTCCTGGCCTTGTATTCTGTGGTTGTTGTTTTTTAAATTCTCTTATTCCACTGAACAGGGCAATCTAGCCTATTATTTTAAGATCAGATGTCTGTGCAGCCCTATAACGCTGCCATTTAAACAACTCATCCAGTTTATAAGAATTTCAGCAACGAGTAATGTTTATTTCACGTGTTGCCATTCATTATGTCATTTACTGATCAGTAAGTGACAATATATTTGACAAACTGAATTTGCGATCTACTGCAACACGCAGCCTGGAAGAAGAGTTGTAAACTGTTTCAAGGAAATGTCAGTGAAGCACATCGCTGCACAATTTGGTGTTTTATTAGTCATTTGGCTCCCTCGTGGTCTTACTTTCTGTAAAACCCACAGACAGCGGTCACACTATGGGAGGCTGCTGCACAGCTGTGCCACTTCATGAAGACATTTCTCTCTTCGGGTGCATTTTTAACCCGGGAGGCGGGAGAAATCGCAGTGCTGAGGATTTGTGCAGAGAATCTAACTGGAGATGCAGTGGAAGGAACCTGCTTGGTGATAAATTCATTTTATCACCAGCCATCTGAGAATAAAGTCATGTGTTGCTGTTTTATTCTACTACTTGGCTTCTGTGACTTTTGTGAATAGGTTCTTTTCCACAAGCACCGCTTGTAGCAAAGAAACACAACTGATTAAAGACTCAAGAGAACTTACAAGAGGAAAACAAACGACATCTGGTTTGTTAATTATCGTAAGCATAAAAATGTATAGCTTAATTTTCAAACCAGTGGCCTATCGGTTACTCACAGCTGTTTGTATGAGTAACATTATAATAGTGATATTTAACAGTTTTAGGTCTCAATGGCCACTTTATTCTGAGATGTATATGTTGTTTGCATTAAACAGCAGTTTCTGGCACGACATGTGAGCGTGCTGTGAGATGTGTTATCCTCTAGCTCCCTCTGGAGGGTTAAAGGTGCACATACGTCAGATATCCCTCCAGATGGCATTCGTATATAGTTTTACAGCTGCATCATTCCTGCCAGAAACACATTTTGATCATATATAACACATTGTAAATGAGACTACTTAAGGGGTGGCTGAATATTACAGTTGTTTGCATGCATTTTTCAGAGACACAAAAGACGAATCGGAGCCAAATGAGCGTCTTTATTTTATAAACGCGTTATTCTATTGACATTTTTTATATAATAAAAAAAGCAATTTACAAGCTTAAGAACCAAAACGAAGCAGCACAGAATGATTATGAGTAAAATATATAATTTGAATAAATATATTTTATTTCATGCTATAAAATAAATTCATAAATGGCAATAGATACAACATCAGCTCTAGCTAGCTTCATTTACTTCATAGTTGTACAAAACAGTAGAGTTCTGAGGTTCACAGTTGGGTTGTGAGGTTGTGTGTAGAGTGGACAAAAACAGGAGTTTGGGCATTTCTGTTGTCATGGTTCAGTTTGTGGTCTCCAGCGCTCCCCAAAGCTTCAGCTCTGTGGAAAATATGGGCTCATTGAGACCTTGAGGCAGAATGTTTGGGAACCACCGACTGAGGACTTGTTTTCCCACCTGAAGAGAAGTGCACACTTATACTATGGACATGAGTAGTATGTCCTATGAGATCACTTTTAACCCTTTATACCCTGAGTTCTAAGTTTGTTTTTCCCTTGTCACCAAATACATATGAGTCAGAGACATTGCAGTGCAGCGTTTAGGGAGTTGTAAAAGGAGAAGGAACAATAGCGTACTGAACACGTCCCCCTTGTGCCTAAACAAGCGCCGCTACATCCTCGGTGCCCGAGGAGCCGAAGGAGAGCACTGAACCTCGACATGACAACAGACGCCCGCTCCCTAACAGTGGCTATACAGCCCAAAATCCCTTTCATTATTTGACACAGCTGGAGGTGCAACTCTGAACAGTGCCAGTGAGTTTGATGACTGAACCACACGCTCAGTTCTTCTGTTGCAGTTTACTGACTACCACTGGATTTCGATGAGCATTTATAACACCAGCAAACAACGCCGCTTTTTTTTCTTCTTCTCATTTATATATATTTTTTCTGAAGTGGAAAGTCAACCTGTCCAAAGTTTCAGAAAATATATAAAAAATAAAATCAATATCAAATTGCCCTGGTCCTACTTCAATTCAACAGCTCCCTGACATTCAGTCTGTTGGATATATGACAGGCCAATATTTCAATAGGCTTGATGATCCCAATACACCACTTTTAAAAAGGTTATTGCTTTTTCGTATAATACACAGTGGACAGAAACTGACAGAAACGCTATGGAAGACTTAAGATTTTTTTCTAAGCCTGTATCAGTGTTTGTAAACTACCTGAAGTGAGTTTATTATAAAAAGAATAGGACGAGCTGCAATTTCAAAAAGTAGTCTGACAGCCTTCCCTGTAAACACTTCCTTTTGATTACTTGTGGCCCATAATGCATCTCGTGTTCCTCTCCGAGGTGTGGCACTAAGAGTTGACAGAGTCTATTTGAGTGTGTGCCAAGTTCAGTTGGTTCTGTAGGTGTCAATCACATACATCACTGTAGTTCATGAACATTTCCCCTCCATTCAACTGTGATGATTACATGGACTCGTTTGAGAAAGGAAAGAAAGAATCCGACTAAAAGCACCATTTAAGGGGGAACGGTTTGACCAAAGTGAATGAGTGAATAGCTTAGTCCCTTAAGGGAAACTAGAGATAAACTAGACTTCCCGGATGGAATTGGTGTTTACTATCAACAAAAAAACTGTAAGTGCACAATCGATGACACAAATACAAGAAAACTCAAGTAAAAAAAATGATCCATTGGCAATTTCATACAATTTTGTGGTTGAGCAACGTGCAGTTCAGCTACAGTACATGAGGGTAAGCTTCTTTCTTTTCTTTTTTTTGCCTACACAAATATTAAGTTCATCATCTGCTAAACACCCGAGCAGCTGTTCCCTTTGCCCGACGCTCCGAGTGAACAGAGAGGAAGTAGATTTGTGTTTGCCATGCATCTCCCTTCTTCGTTGAAATGCCAAAAACTACAGCATGTCGTTAAGATTGTCCTCAGTTGTTGGAGAGGAGGGATACAGTACAATCTGGGAACACGGGGCGACGGCTCGCAGGGAACGAGTCTGCCTCATTTGATTGTAATCAATTGCTACAAAATCAGTTGTTCCTTCGAAGATAACAAACAAAAGATAAAAAGCGAGAACAAAGGGCGCAGGACTGGAGCTGAACAAACTACAAAATGAACAAGGATGACATGAATTAATTTGTATTCATTCTTGGTACCACTTTACAATTAATGATGTGGCCATATTCTATAATCGCTCTATGTCAATCTATTACAAAATGAAAGAGGCACAGGAATCCAAGTGCCAGAATCTAAAATGTAAAGCTTGTGGCAAGGCACTAAGTTAAAGATGCCACTTGTTGTGAAGTACTTTCGTTTGTTTACATTGGCTTTAAAACAATTACAATACCTATTGCACAATTTTTTATATTTTCAGCTTTTGTATGGCTTAATATATTATGTTATTTATGACTTCGCTGCTTAATGTCTTCTTAGCAAATTGTTCAAATTCTACACAAGTGATTGTTATAAGCTGGGAAACGTGCATTCCTTGCAAATAGCAATGAACTAGTCCTACGTTAAATTAAGAACCTATTCTTCTTAAAATAAGCATTCAATTATGCGAGATTGAAAGTTAAAAATCACCTATTAGTCTTTGGTGTGAACTCTTGGTACAAAGTTGTTTTAGCAGTTTGTACCCATTACTCACAAAACATTACTGACAAGAAGTTATGCACCTTTCCTTCTGTTTCTAGGTGAAGCGCAACAACCGTCACACGGATTCTAAGTAGCCAGCGACTGATTTTGATGAGGTCAGATCAGCTGTCAAACCCGCACGTCACATCAGCGGCCGACAGAAATAAACTCAGTAAACATTCATCTAAAAAGTACTGTACAGGTCGACGGACTGCGGGTGTGATGATCAAAATGGTTTGTGATAAATCTGTACACACAAAGAGAACAAAAAAGCTAGCTATACCGACTTTAGCTAAATCCCCTACATTTTGGTTCGCTATCTCAACTGTCAATGAGTGAAGACGATGACCGCACATTCAGTGGAATAAAAGGACTGCGCGCTCGACGTTAGACATAAGCAACAAAAACACAATATTTTCCCTCCAACCGCACACAAAGTAGAAAATTATATGGAAAATAATCAAACTCATTGACACAAACTAAGCATGGACCAGACGGGACACAATTAAAGGATATAGCAGGTGCTCTTAATAAAAAGCTGAGCTTTAATTCCTAAATACGACAGGATAATCCATCAGGCCTTCTAAGTGTATGTATTTATTGTTAAAATCACTTTTAAAATCACAATAGAAATGAAACCCACGTCTCTATATACCAACAGCACCCCAATCCCTGATCCCAATGATTCAGTATACAGAAAAGATCATGCCATATGCACGACTTTTAGATAATAGTATTATGTGATTGCAGAGTCTCATTAAAGCTCACAATATTTTTTACTGCACTATTGTGAAGCTATACCTACTCTGCCACTGCTGCATCAGAATTAAGACAGAAATTAGCTAATTGTTCTCAATGGCACAACCCCCATCCCTCCCACCCACCAGCTCTGCAAAGTGCATCAATACTTTGGATCACCAGCTAACAACATTTACCTCTTAGCCTTAATCTAGCTATGCCACATCTATGTCAACACCGTCAAGTAGGAATTGACAAATGGGGAAAACTTGTTCCAAGTCTGCATTTGACCCCAATCAATGCAGAGAACAAAGATCACAGATCAATCGTCCCATCGTAAAAGTTAGGACAGAAGAGAAAGAGAAGGAAGCAAAAACCAATAGCTCTTTGTAATAATGGGAGAAACACCATGTCAAAATGGCTGAGATTCCTTTGTTCTTTCTGTTTGCATATTATTCAGACGAGTATACTTTTGATTTATGTGAACAGATCCAGAGCTGTTCCTACTGTGCTGAGTTGAGTACTCCCTGTCTCTGTCAGACGCCGAGCATTAACCTAGAAGCCTACCTCAGGACAAAACAAGTTACACGTACAATAATTCAGTATAAGTCTGCCATCAGAGTATAGAGGAATACAAATGACTTCACTGTATGGACGTAATTCACCCAATACATGGATTACAGCATATAAAACCATGCCTTGTCCAACAGAGTGAGATCTCCAGTAGTGATGAGATAAAATTCTTAAGTGTTTTGTTGATCAAACGTTAAAAGTCATCAAACTCGTATCTTGAAAATATGCAGGGCCGTTTTCTCGCTCTATTGTCTGCATTTACCCAAAAGGAAAAAAACAAGAAAGCTAGCAAATTTAATGTACTCTTAACATAGCACCTTCTTAATCATCGTTTTAACCTGGCTGACCTTGAAACATTTGACAAGGACGATGTCCCTAATCCATACAATCAGCAAGGAATATTTCACCTAAGTATCAAGGCTTTGTGTCGAGAGAAGATTCATAACAGGGTTTGGCAATAAAGATACTGTACATACAACCTAAAACGGGTTTTAAACTGTGCCTGGTAGGTTCTTGGCTATGGAGGTAGAACCTGGTGAGTTTCATTTAAGTTAAAATATTGTCTGTAATGTAGTATGTGGTTGTATCATGAGGTATTGAACGGATATGTCACACGAAGCTTTGCACTGGCAGAAAAATCATTCCTTGTGAGTAAGTGACCTCCTGTGGCCACATGTGCAAAAACAGGTCAGGTAAAAAGGTGATATGACAAGCATCTTACCAGAGCTTTCACATTATCAATTATTGCAACATGCCTATATAACTCTGTAAATATGTTTTAAAAAACATGGAAAGATAAAAAGAGAAATCAAATAGGGGGTCTTGATTATTGGGACCTCCTCAAAAATAGTAAGTTGTTACTCCCTTTGCTTGAAATTTCTGTAAAGCACCCATTTGCTCTTCTGCATTCAACATCTAACTTTCACAAATTGACAGAAACCCTTGATGCAAGAAATGTCTATAGTAGAGGGAGCGGATTCAAAAAGAAAAAAGTTTAAGTTGAGTTAAGATAAACATTTCTTAAAGCTTCCTTAACCTGAAGCAGGACCTAAAAATCACATCTTGATGCTTGAGCCTCTGGACTGCATTTTGAACTCTCCTCCATATCATTGGCTGGTGCCTCCTCTGCATATTGTGCCTCAAAGGCAATCCCCTCAGACGTATTCACTCGGTCCTTCTGACCTGCGCTTCCCTCTGTCGTCTCTGCAGAGTCTATATGATTACTGGCCTCTGATGCTCCCATGTGCTTCTTCCTCAGGTGCTGGTTAAGGGTGCCCTGAAATGGGAAGCATTTGCCACAGATCTGACAGTGGAAGGGCTTGTTGTCTGTGTGGCCCCGGATGTGGTACTCCAGCTGGTCTTTCCTTGTGTACTTCTTGCCGCAGAATTTACAAACAAAGGGGGTGATTCCCATGTGCAGGCGCATGTGGCGATCCAGGCTCCCTTTCTGATTGAACGTCTTACCACAGTAGATGCAAATGAGTCTCTCATTGTAGGGGTACCACTGGCTCCGCAGGCTACGCTCTCGCACATCATTCTCCAACCCTGTGGGTCCCAAAACTGAGTCGCTGTCATCTGAGCCTGGTTTGATATGACTCAGCACACCCACTGGGATGGCCACGGAACGCTTTGCCCTGGCTCGCCCACCTCTGTAGCCACTGAGAATGGAGCGGGAAGGACTGGAGTTGCTAAGGTTGACAAAGCACGGGGTGGACAGCCCTGACAAAGAATAGGAGGCAGACTGTATGACAGGACCATGAGAACCCACGCTAACAGCCAATACCTGTTCTCCATCTACCAACTCTGTGTGGTAGCCATCATCACCGGCTGAGGAACTATCTGAGTAAGTGGGCCTTTCGGTCTTCTCTATCTTCACATGCACATCGGTTACTTGCCCATCTTTGCCGATCAGTTCCACTTGCTCCATTTCTCCTTCCATGTGAACATCATGCTCTGACACACTATCACTACTGCCTCGGTCGGACTGGCCTTCCTCTGGCTGCTGTCGGCCCCGGCATAGGGCTTTTCCTCCCAACTCAAAGCGCACTTCGTGTCCTGCCTGGCTCTGCCGGGAGTAGTAAGGGGGGGAGATCTGGGTAGGATTTACAAAGAGGTTGCTGTCATTGACCCCATTGCCGCTGGTCTGCGAGCCGTCCTTCTCTGGGCTGCAGACAGCACTTGGGATGCTGATCTTGGAGTGGATGCTCTCCAGAATTTTGGTACACTTATCAATGATAGCCTGCATCTGCAAGAAGCTGGCCGCAGTGAGGAAACTGATAATATCCTTGAGCTGCAAGGACATGTGACCCGTGTAGCAGAATTCAAGAAGCTGCTCAAACACCTCAGGGCTTTTGATGACCGAGATGGAAAGGCCACTCATGGTGCTGAGAGCCGAGTGGTCACGGAAGTAGGGTGAACTTGCTGCCAGCACAGCCTTATGGGCTCGAAATGGCTGGCCCTGAATGTGAACAATGATGTCACACAACTTCCCCTGCAGACGCAGCTGATTGAGCTGTTTCAGAACAGTGTTACTGAACTCCGGCACATCGAACTCGATGTTACTGCCGTCGTCCATTTCTTGGATACGTTTCTCCAGTTTGTCGGCTGCCTGATGGGAAAACGAGAAAAAAGAAAGAAAGAGGAAATCATTAGGTTTTGAAACATTTTGTTTTGTTCAATACACTGCAGCATTTTTACAATTGCACAGTTAAAAATAAACTATTGTACTGTACACGTAAGACAAACGAGACAGGAGGAGAAGATGACATACTTCTATGCCATAAAGAAACAACAATGACTGCATTGCAGCAAACTCAAGACACATTTGAGTCGCCTATAAAGTGCATCTTTAAGTCAAGTTGATATATTTTGTTCTATTGTTTTGCTGTAAGACAATATAAATGTAGCTTAAGTATTAAGGCCTCAGCCTCAATAATCCAATACTGGTCAGCCTCTATTGTTGAGGAGGGCAGGGAACACACAACAGGAGTTTTTAAAGAAATCCACAAGCACCCTGATCATAGTGATGAACAGCAGGACTGTGTGAATAATTGTTCAAATATTCAGGCATGTGCGCAATCTTATCTCTGAAGATTCGGCCATATTTGGAGAGTTGCATATTCAGAATGACTTCTCATAATTGTGCCTGCTGTGTGTTCATGTCTAGATGGTATCCCTCGAGTTGCGAACACTCTTGCAAGACTCATTGCCTGACGACTTATCCTACCCTTATGCATAACCATCTCACAGTTTTGCAAATCGAGGGTTCTCACTGTGGTTGCATTCGACTTTCTCGTTGTCCGACTGACAGCGTTGTAAAGATTAAAATAAAGGATTTTTAACGCTCCTTTAACAGTGACATTTTGACTCTGTATATAAAACACCTTAGTATTAGGAGCAGTGGGCAGCTATTATATATACACAGCGCCAGGGGAGCAGTGGGGGGGCGGTGCCTTGCTCAAGGGCACCTCGTCAGTGCCCAGGAGGCGAACTGGCTCCCGGCCTCCAGTCCACACTTTGTACTTATTCTTGGACTTGCACCGGCGATTATCATTATTGTTTTATAATTAATATACAAAACAAGCTTATAGATTATGCATTTATAAGGTCATGGAGAGAAAAGAACAGCGGCCATTGTATCTCAACAGGCAAATATTAACAATGGCATTTTACAAAGTACGTTTTTGCGTGTTTGCCTCAGGACAAACGACTTCTCATGTTTGTTCTGAAGGCTGAACCTGCGGCGCTCTGCTCAAACGCCAGAGACTGGAATGACCAGCGGCACAGCACCATTTCAGCCAAAGTTTTGAAGTCGGGGAACGTTTCTCCCAGGGAAGTGATCGGAAGTCGGCAAGACTCTCTGCACGTGGGATTTCCCCATCCTGCAAGCACTCGCTTCACCGGGAGGAAATCCCACAGGAAGTGCTCCTTCTGCATCAGTGGCAGTTGCACCTCAGAGAGAAGAGAGAAGATTCGCTGTACAACACGCTGTGAATTACTTAAGTAACGGCAGAACAACCTTTGGGTTATTATAACCTTAACAATTAAAAGTCAACGCCTAACCAGCGTTTCCCACCCATAGACTTTACTTGGCTGGGTCGCCCAGGGTATATTAACGGCCGCCCAAGTATATTTGGCTACCCATTTCAGCATTTTCCTTTTCTTTTTAATCTGTCCGAGAGAACGCCAGCATCCACAATCGATTAACTAGTGGTGGAACTTCGTCTCAGTTACAGCCTCTGGTCTCGCTGCCTCAGCAGTCCAGGCGGACGTGCTGCTGCACACGGCTCATCTAAGTATGGACGAAGGACTGCTGCACGGCCCGAGTCTTTGCTAGTTTTTTTTCCTAACGATGCTTTCTTGACCGCAATACAACAAGTGCAGCAACTCTCCCTTAACGGTCTCTCCTTCCCTTCCCTTCCCTTCCGATGAGCTCTGTGTGTGTAAGTGCAGGACGCCATAAACAACAGAGAAACGCAGTGTTAGACTGTGCATTTGTTATTTACCTCATTTATGTGGACTCGTTTCATTTCAGCTCAGTGTGCGGTGTGCTGTCATGTATGGCGCTTCTCCACGGGCGAAGCCCAGTCCCCGCCCACAGGAGAGACGGAGAGCAGTAGAGAGGCGACGACGACAACCACACTCACAACGCCACTGCAAGCGCAACAAAAGCCCTGCGAGCAAAAAGTCAATCAATAAGATTCATTTATTAATGGGATCTGCGTTAAATATGTACAGACGGCAAAAACGAAATACATAATTAATTCATGCAACTCAGGCAAAAGCTGCACTAAAGCAACAAACATGGAGGACACTTTTGTAAAATATAAAAGAAAAACATTAAAGAACAGCTTTCCCTTAATGCAGTGCAGGAGTTAATCAATGGTGAAGCATATACATTGGATTGATTTGAATAACTTTAATGTACCTGAAGTGTGAACTGCGTAGCTACATTATCTAGGAAAATGAGACATCCCTAACTTAAACCAGATGAGTCAGTTGTCAACTGTCGAACACACAGAGCACATGGAGACAGCAAGAATAAGCGGTAGACTAGCAAGGTGGGGCAGTCCAACAAAACCATCCTATAAAGCAACCAGTTGTTCCACTCCCATTTCTGTCACCTTTCTGAAACTAATTCCTCCAACTTCAAAAAACAGGTTGTACTACATTGGGATGAAGAGAACATAGATGGATGGATAGTATTTATGGTTAGAAGTCTGAAACAAGGTACAACATTTGAAAGTCGTTTTGTTCTTCGTCAGTAGATACCCCACTCGTGAAGCTTCTATGCGTCTTGTGGCTAAATGAGACTACTGAACGTCATCATGCCGAACATAAATCTGCCTTTAGCTCACTGGTGGTGGTGGTGATGCGAGTCATGTGACCGCGGTGTATTTCGTTTGAAGCCTGACATTACCTCTTTACTTGATGCAATTGCATTTACACTTCAAGAATCAGAAGTGGTTTTAATATGTAGGAGATAATCCTGCTGAACGTATGTGTAAGCATCAGAAATGTTTGTTTGCCATAAATCTTTTTTTCTGCAATAATCCAAAATCCCATTTGTACGTACCAAACACGTCATCCCTGCAGCGCTCTATAGGTTCATTTAATAAACACCAATGGGCTGTTTAGACTGGACGCACCACGGCCAAGCTGCCACGTCTAGCTTGCCATCTGCTGAATAAAGTGAAGGGGGTAACGGTTAGCCCTGAAGTTAGCAATAACGGCCCGTAATCACTTAAGGTGGGCTGACCTTTAAGGTGGACCAGCAATCACACCTCCTACATCTGGACGTCTATTCAGTAACACAATTGTAAAATCATATTTTAGTTAGTTTATGTGCGTTGGGTCTAAATATAACTGATAGCCACATGATATATGAATGAGAGACAATTTGTTTTTCAGAGCAGTATAAAGTGCAACAGAAACGCTGAAAATACTTTGTTGTTTTCTAGGAGTGGCACCACATTAATAATGCAAGTATAAAACAGTGTAAAAATAAAGAAGGCAATGTAACCCAAAGATGAATTCAGAATTCAAATGCAATCAATCGCCACTGGTTAAACTCCCAACAGTCATAAGGGAAGAGATAAAAGGTATACATTGTATGCCACAATTGGCAGAGGAATAAGAAAATCTGGTTCTGCTTGCTGCTGCTATCCTACAGAGTAAAGCCTTTCTCCATAGCTTCTTTGATACATTAAATGTGCATCAACGATAGCACTGACGAATCGCTTCTTTCAACAGCCTAACTGTGGAGAATGCTTCTTGAGCTTGTTATTCTAACTGACAAGCTAACAGCCTCTCCCTGCATTAAGATGTAAAGTCTGATGATCAAACTTTGGCTGAATCATTTTGAAAACCTGATAGATCAGATCCCGCCATGAAAAGCGTGCAAACTACCGTAACACAATAATATACTGACTCCAGCTGGTTCTAGGGCTGTCCTGAATACCACTTTTTGGGCTTCGAAACTTCCTTGAGAAATACTCAAAATATATTCAAAGCTTCGACAGGGACAATAAACAGCGCTCACTGTGAGAGTCTCTACTGCGTTTTGCTGTCATTTACTGTCACGGCAGCATTTTGCCTGTACTTATCTGTCTCCTGTGCTTCAGAGTGCGGGGCTTTGCACACACACACACGCAGTGTTGACCGCACCGAGTGAAAGCATGCCACGTTAATTGCCATTACCATCTTTAGAGCGCTGAGTCGCATCAGCGAAGGACCATCATTTAACTTACGAAATTACAGGGCTTTTATTGTGAAATGTGTTAACTAACGAATTAGCAGAGCTTTTTATTTGCGGCTTTTCTGCAAGTCGATTACTACCCCCCCCCCCCCTGCCGGCTGCACAAAAAATAAAATAAATAAAACAAGTGTTCGGACGCTGATTTGGACCTTGATTGGCAACACTTCAAACTTTGACGCATTCCTAGCTGGTTCATGAATCTTAATAGACCTACGCCTAGGGTCTGTGGTCTCAGCAGAACTGGTTAAACTCCCATTTGAAAAGCTGCAACTGTAAGATCCAACTCTACTCTACCTACTGTGTAATTCACTGTTTGTAAGAGCAAATGCTTCTGTGTTGCAAAACCTTAGTATGTGTCAGTCTCCAGCTTAACCCTCCTCTCCACCCACTCCATCTGCCCTTTCTCTCCCTCTGCACCTCGTCCTCCCTCCCTCCCTGCCCCTTGCTGGCAATTCAGCAAGATCTTCTGCGCATTGAGTCCCTATCAGCACTTTGGGAAAGTAAACACTTTCTCCAGTTGTCAAAGCTTGCCAAGACACCTGTCCAACAAACCATATGCTGTCTTCCTGGCACAGGAGAGGGGACGAGTTAGCGAAAAAGAGAGAACCGTAAGAAGGTATACTGTATATTATTTTCACTCCCCCATTAGCAGACTTCAAATACTGCATGTTCATACAGTAAAACATACCAGTAATGGCTGCCAACAGCATGCATACTGAATGGCGCCAAGTTGAAGGGCAGCCAAAGAATGTATGCTCAGTAGTTGAGATGCACATGCTGGGTGAGAGTCACATGCTTGGCTCACGTGGGAAAAACTGAAAATGTTTAAACTCAGCTAAAGAATTCCATGTGCAGCTCAAGTTGCCTATGTGGTAATACACCTTTTTTTGACACAGCTGCTTCATGTAGGTAGGTTTAAAGGATGCTGAGTACATTGTGATAGTTTGGCCGACCATAAGGTCAGCATAACTCTGGTGGTAAGACATCAACTAAAGCTTATAACTTTGGCATGTCACTCAAAAAAAAAGAAGAAAAGAAATTAGGAGAAAAATCAAAGTCAGCAAGCAAGCATTGTATGCTTTCTTCAACATCAGCAGCATTTCACCTACTTTGAAAAACAGCTTGTGGGGCAGACCAGACCCACAACAGAACTGCTTAACAAGCAAAGGTTGGGAGAGCAATTTCAAACAGATATTAAAAACCAAGATAAAAATAGTCTTGATTCTGATACATTCAAGGGAAGGTATGATGTGAGGAACTGGTGTGAGAATAACATACATTGTGGAAATTGTTATGGCTCAGTATGCAAAGCTAAATATTGTATGCTTATCCTTCGGGCGTGCTCTCTTATTTGATTTGTGTGGAGTAAACAACTAGAAAAACAGGGAAAATGTTCATCTTTCAGTTCAGCTTATTCACATGTGCATCAACACAAGCGGAAGACTGAAAAGACTTGAGCCCCTCCTCATTATCTTTATACTTTTCAACAACATATTCATTCTCAAATACTGAACAGAAATCATAAGTAACAGAATTACACCGTACTATGGCAATTCAATTCTGATTCACAAGGTCCCAATTTGATTTGATTAGGGATATTTCAGTTACAATACTAATATCGCTTGGATGTGAAAGAGATTCTCAGAGAACTAACGCTAATTCAACAAGGAATCTTCTAACCTGATGCAATATTGAGAATATTAATGTTTACATTAAGAATTGAGGCCAAAGCAGTTACATTAATGTACTAATATTTAATTTTCACATAGGCTATCAGCACCCGCATTCATCAAGCTCAATTGAGCTACAATTATAAACTGAAAGTGTCTGCAGGAGTCGGATTTCCCTCATCACAGGACAGGAGTAAACAGAGTTGACCATCAGGACAATGGCAGAGGATTTGGTGTCAAAGTATTTAGGATTCAAACTCAATGCTAAAAGGTTGCCTGGTAACGTTAAAGAGGCCATCTGTAAACTTTTGGTATAAAGCTAGGTGTGGTCGCACGAATCGTGGCGCAGTGACATGCGTTTGTTTAAATATTGATAACATCATCGATTACACGGATTAATCAGGGGAGTCCTAACTTGATTTTGCTTTTATTTATCTATAATAATATGAATAACAGGAACAAGAAAACAGTTGAAAAGTATAGCCGCTATTGTATATTGTATTCTATAACACCACGCGTAGCATAAGCGCTCTCCAGGGCATTCACTATAAGCAACAACTGATGCACCCAGCTGAGAATAACTGTTGAAAGTGAACCTAGTTGATCCATCAAAGCACTCTGACCTCCATAATTTGCCCTTTCCCTTGTGCAGCCCGTTATCTTGCATTTTGTCTACCATCAACCTTAACAAATTTACCACATCTTGTTTGCAGCGTGAACACTGCTTTTAATGACCAGCACTAATTAGCTAGGATATCATCCTGCCACATTGCCTTTTCACCTAGAGCCACCCTGCAGAGATTCCACTGTTGCAATTACAGATGGCAGTGATACATTTGACGCAATGCCCTTAAAACAGATTTTATTACTGCCAAATGGTCAGGTTTTGCTAATGGTAGAAAATACTTCAACCAACGCAACCTTTTCCTGCTGAAATGCAAGAAAAACCCTGTAAATGTATCCATGTAATGTCTGACTGTATGCACCTATATGCACAATACTGATTTCAGCTAGCAGATGAAACCAATACAGTTTTACTGCTTATCCTTAACAGAAACAGGACTATAAACATAGGGTTGAATGGGTGCAAAGCCATAATGGTTGCTTATGCAAAAGTCGTAATTGGTTTGGCGCCACTGTATTCTGACATGCCTTATAGTTCAACATATTTAGAATAGTTTCAGATGCAAATGTCCTGGAATAACGCATGCGGTTGTTTCCAAACTGCGCTTTTGACGCAACAGATTGGGGCATTTCAGAGCAAATTAATGTCACAGAAATGGTAATAAATAGTCTTTGATGACTCAGGTGAACCCTGGTTAACAGAATAACCTGCCATGTCCCTGCACTTTGTCCTTTTCTGCCATACCACCACGCTTAATTAGTTTACCGGTACATTAATTATGACCAAAACCATTGCTAATACTGGTATATTTAGTCTTTCAGCTTGACAGTAAAAAACCATTATAGGTAACGTTAAAGATTATGTTTATGACTAACCAAATGCATACAGGCCTGGTACCACCCATTAACGTAAAGAGGGTTTAAAAAAACAAAAACACTTTTTATTGCAAGTCTCGCTTCATATTCGGTAACTTAACGTTAGCTTATTCATTAAGCATCGCACATAACCCGTGTGCATGGACACTGAGGGACATTAGCATGTACGGTAGATGCCATTGTACATGCATACAGTACCGATACACTGGGGTGCAAAATGTGCGGTGTCTCAAACTTTATTGCAAACCATTCTGTTAGTAGTTAGTTAGCTATTGATGGGGGGGGGGTATACACTAAGTTACCTAGCAGAGCAGCTAAGGTTAACATTAGCTTGACCGTCACATCCACTTGCTTTTGTTTGTTCTCTGCACCATTTAACATGTATACACAAACTTGTAGTTAAGAAAAATAAATGGTTTTGCATCGGCTCACAGGGCCGAACCACCCAACTATCAAACAGCAGACAAGCACTAGCTAACTAACATAGTGTTAGCTACATTAGCTAGCCTAGTATCGCGCAATTATTTTAGAAAAAAAAGGCTAACTTTCACACAGACTTCACACTTTGACGTATGGTATATTGTTTTACGGGTTGGTCAGGCTTTCTCCGATTATAAAAAAGCTTGGCACCATTTCATGGCTAAGAAGCTAAGTTACAACGTCGAACGCGGGTACAAACTATGTTGGCTGTCATGCTACTATGCTAGCTTGCTTATGCTACCAGTTAGCGGTAGTTTAGCTAGCTACCATCCCATGTCAGTCAGTGCTAAGTAGCCGCTAACCCTAGCTAGCATCTAGTTGCTACCGTATGGTCGCTGGCAATTATTTCCCCATTACTTTCATTAGCAGAGCAAAGACACGCCGACATTGCAACCGCACTATGGCCACCGATCCAAGCCAAAAGTGAAGTCCATTAAACTCACCGTCTTGCAGATTAGCATTAAACGTTGTCCATTCCCCTCAGTAGTTCGCTAACACTACAGCCAGGCCTCCCCCCCTCTCCAGTCCAGATGTGTCAGACAGTTGCTGCTGCAATTTTTGCATCAACAGGAAGTGTTCTTTTGGCTCTTTGCATTCATTCTATCAGTGTGTTTTGCAGCAGCCCCTCCCTTGCTCATGTCAGTCTTAGCCTATGTACAGAGACATCATGTTCTGACTATGCGACGTGATGGGTAACAATTACACGCGCGTGCGAATAAATGTAAAGTAGTCTATAGTCGGTCTCTAAATTGTTTTAGGCAGATAACGTGGCACGCGCCAAACACTTATCTACTGACTACACCCATGCCATGATAGTAACCTATATATATTTATATATGAGTTAGTAAATGTAAATGTATTTACTTTATTTGTTAAAATAATGTTTTGTAGATTATATACTTATTTCATCACTTACGTTTCTTCATTAAAACCTGAGATGACATTAGTCTAGGTTATACCTTCCCACCTGCAGCTGTCCCCCCCCCTACCGCCACACACACACACACACCGCCACACACACCGCCACACACACCACACACACACACACACACACACACACACACACACACACACACACACACACACACACACACACACACACACACACACACACACACACACACCAGAGAGAGAAGTTTATTGTTTTCTAAATAAAGGTTTTAAAAAAAACAAACATTGCCAACATTTACATGATCTTAATGATAGAAACTGATTTCTTTTTATTTCTTCTCATCTTATTTAGCCCACATACTAATATACTGTATATATATATATATATATATATATATATATATATATATATACACACACAGTATATTACATACATATTATATATTTGCACCCTTTAATATATATATATATATATATATATATATATATATATATATATATATATATATATATATATATATATTAAAGGGTGCAGTATATATATAAAATGATGCATTTGAGTTGTGCAAAGTTGCGTCTTACAACTTCAGAGGCATTGGTCCACTGTTAACTCATAAGAAGCTTTTATAGTCACATTTGTTTTTAAATTTTTCAGGTATTTGCTCTTTTTCATAAAAGTTTTTCGGAATGAGTTGCATAATCAGTTTTATGAACTGGAAAGGAATTTATTCAGTTCTGCATAGATACCACAAAGGGGCGCCAGAGACTAAATTGATGATGAAACATCAACTTCTCGTCCCATTCCTCCCTTTCATTAAAATACACAACTCTCGAAAGGTTGAGGTCAGTGGATCAGCATTGCATGGTAAATATTTGTATAAACCAATCAAATAATATTATACAATGAATTAGATTATGGATTATAAATATGGTGAATAATATGAATAATTCACTTTTTTTATTTGTATTTTACAACAATGAATACCTGTTTCTATCCAGTTGGTTGTCACGATTATGTATAGTAACCAACTTTGTGCATCATGATCGATAAAGTATTTGCAAATGAGGACATTTTGGAAATTTATGAGAAAGATCAAAGTTATGGAATAATAATAAATAAATAAAAGAACACAAACAATAAAACTAACTAACAAAATTAAAATCTTCATGCAGGATCTGAAGAAAACAGAACTTAAATGTATATTTATAAAGCACCAATGTAGACAAAGAGAATTGTTTACTGTAGTAATCACTTAAATATAATAATCGAGCACTGCAAGTATAATTATTTATATAAATTTGCACTAACATAGAAACTGGGCATATGTATATTTCTTAATCTTAAATATTTTGTTTATTAACTTGTATGTCTGTAAATGGAACATTGTATTGACAAGAGGCTATATTTCACTTAATGTTATTGTAATAGCAGCTTGCATACACTATGTATATGGTGTCCGTTTTTCTGTTAGTATAAAACACAGGTAAAGTCTTGTCTGCTGCCTACTATTAGGAGCACTAACATGAAATGAATGTGTGCTGTGTGTGTTTCTTTTTTCTATTGAGTGTGAGTGACAGGTTGGCAGCTCAGGTGAATATCTGACCTAATCTGTGTGCAGGTGGGTGATCAACGTAGAGAAAGGAATCGCTTTGTCATTGCACGTGCTTCTTGTTAAACAAGTCACTCCTCTATTCTCCACCGTAATTTGCTTCTTTTTTTCTTTCTCTTTTCGGGAGATTGATGCACAACTGAAGGTGCAGCCAAGGCAAGGTGATTAGAGATGGTTTTGTTGATCCGCAGGAATGATCATGGTATTGATAACATTTCAAACAAACTCATAATCAAAGGGTTTCCTGTTGAAGTTGTAATCTTTTCTGAAATGGGGCTTTGTTAGCTCAGTGTCATTTGGTTGACCAGGAATTATTCGGCGGTAAGCTAATGGGGCTGGTTCTGAGTGGTGCAGCGCCAGGGATCGTATAGGGGCTCCAGGTGGTGTGGCCTAGGGCTCTGATGTGCTGCTCCTTTTTAATCCCAGATGACATTGCAAAATCCCCAAACCCCCTGCCCCTGTATAAGACTGTATAGGAGTAGAGGACCAGATGATTTGTTTAAAGAGCACATATCATGTATCAAACTGAGGGAATAAGGAGCTCCACTGTTGTATGTTAAGCCTGAGACCATAGGTTATAGCTTAATATTAAAGATAAGGTATTTATTCTTTATCCGAAAAGAAAATGTGTGTGATTCTGGTGATATACTATATAGTAAGTCCGACAATACTAATTCCTTTTTACAATTCTGATCTTTCGGTTTCTCTGATTTCCTTTCATCAATTGCCGTTATTAAAAAAATATATATATATATATAAAATATATATATAATATGTGAGTCTCTTCAATGGAATATGTAATGTTTTATTGCAATATTAAAAGCCATCAAAGAACTCCACTGCAGTCAACAAATACCACTCGGGCCGGAGTTTGTTTGGTAATGTTGAATAAGTAGCCCCAATTTTTAAGCTTAACATGAATAACACATTGTTTTCTATGTGTGCCAAGAGTCCAAGAATACCTTGGCTGTCAGTGCCGGGGAGAACAATGGTCTCCCAGTGCTCCTGTCCAGAAATAGTCTATAGCTCACTGATGGAGAACATATTTCCCAATAGCAGGTGTCTGAGTCAGTCAGTGCCTGATCCTCACCATGACTGTAAATGAAAGGGCCAGCTCGTCCAGGTGCGGGAGCACCTCTTTGGCCCTCTCAGGTTTCTCCTTGATGGAGGAGCTTTTTGTGGAAGAATGAACAAGAGAAATATTGACATTAAAGTATGTGTATCACTATTTAAAGCATATACATCATCCACTTTAGCCTAATATTCTACATAGGAGAAATTTGCTCTCTGAGAGTATAATGACACAGACAGGAATCCACTCTGTTGGCAGCCTTTTTATTAATATGTCTCGTTCTCATGAGGTATTTGATGGCTTTACTCTTCAGTCCACGCCAGTCCACGCTTTGTATCGGACAAACAGTAGAAGGCAACATGCCTAAAATCCTTTTACTGTTTTTGGAATTATAGCTAACACATCATACGCTTATAAAATATTCATACACCACAATGATAGTCAGTTTGACATATCTTCATCTCATTTAGAAAATCAGCTGGACTCCAACCAAAGCCATTCAAGACGAAACCTGAAAAGCTAAGAGAGTTTTACCAGTAAGTACAATAATCACTTGCATTGCACGGATAATGAGCTCTCAGATGTGTCATATATTTGCCTGAGAAATTAAGCCAATTTGTGGAAATGGTGGCCTGGGGTTGAAGGAATACAGAGTGGCTTGTAAAGATGAGTGATATCTGGCACAGCATGAAGAGAATGAGAGGTGTGCTGCCCGGTGCTTAGCTCAAATGAAAGCTCTGATTAGTGGAGCAAAGATCAAAATGACAGAGCGGTGGAGGCTTCAGCTGGGCCTTTGTTATTGATAAGTCTGTCATCTCTGCTGATATTGGAGCAGTAATGGCAGCTGATGATTAGGCCACTCCTGAGCTATTAACTACATTTCTTATCCTTTTACTGGGGCCCAAGAGAGCCTGTTTGAGAGACAAAGGCGTCCTTTATGAAGCTGGCTCCTTAAACGGCATCAACCTGGCCTAAAAGGCACAACTGTTACTGTCTTTCTGCCAGGCCAGAGAAGTCAGGGACTAGATACATGTCAGAGGTCGCAGTGTGCTGCTGTTTGAAATGAAGGGGTTCTGAGTGAGTAAGCTGCTGAAAGACGGCTGCAGCAAAATTACAGAAAATTGGCTGTTTTGTCAACATTTCATCAGAAGATTTACAGAAAGCTGACCCCGACCCTTTCTCTCCCCCTCTCTCACAAGGCTAAGGAGATTGAGTGGGTTGGAATTGACTGACAAACAAATCTCTTCTTTATTTCTTTCTCGCTTTCTCTCTCCCTCTGTAGAAGTGATATTCAATATGATCTCTTTTTAATGATCCTAAGTGGCTGAAATTACATATCCTCAACACATATTGTTGAGGTTGTTTAAGTCTGATTCCAGGGCACACAAAGGGCATAAAAGATAAAATGTTTGAATTCTCCAATGAATAGAATAATATGGCTATCATTTTGTATTATGATACTGTAGTGTACATCCGTCCAGTTCATTCATTTTAATATTTAGCTGTTAATATAAATGTACAGTATGACAGCAATGGACGATAATCATGTGTGACATGGGAAAGATAAGAAGGGTAATATATTTAAGACGGCTTCCTAGTGAGCAGTAGATCAGTGATTCCCAACCCTGGGCCTACTTCTACTTCTGCAGGTGCACGGGAGTAGCTACATGAGAAGCATAGCTGGACTCATTTAGGAAAAAAAAACACAAATGTATTCAAATAAGATAATAATATAGGCCTATATAAAACAATGTAGGCCAACCCATAGTTGGCTGTAACACTTGATCACTACATGCTGCAAAAACCTGTAAGGAATTACATGAGCACAGAAGCTTTAACATTTAGCTAAGAGTAACCTGTTAGATAAAAGTTAAAAGAATATAGCTATATATATATATATATATATATATATTTCTAACACTATTTCAACCACTTACTTATTCATTCAATGGATAAGTAAGTGGTTATCTTAAAGTAATAGATAAAATATTTAAGTAGATAGCTAAAAGTCGGCCAATAGCCTAAGTGGTTACAACAGTTAGCTAAGACTAGCTAGCTAACTACACTATTTCTAACACTATTTTAACCATTTAGTTGTTCTTTCAGTGGATAAGTAAGTGGTTATCTTACAGCAATGGATACAATATTTAAGTAGATAGCTAAAAGTGGTTAAAACAGTTAGCTAAAATAAATAAAATGTTTAAATAGCTAAAAGTAGGCTAATATGTGGTTAAAACCATTAGCTAAAATAAATGGATTAAAGTTTGAAACACATATTATTAATATTATAGTGGTTAAGTTGGTAACACAATTAGCTATTAATGGTTAAAATAGATTGCTGATGGGTAAATAGTTGAAATAACTAAACATAATAGATAAATGGTTGAAATTGTAAACTAAAATCTATGAACTAATGGCTTGCTGACTGACTGAAAAGTAGTAGAAGTACAAATGCAATTATATAAAACCATTACTGTAGCACTATCCACTTATATAATTAACATCCTGTTCAAACCAATTCAAAGGAACACTTGTGGAACATGACAGGTGGTGTCACTGATGGTTTGGCTGCGGGAGTGCAAACGGTTGGGAACCACTGCACTAGATTTGCACACAAGCTCGTTTTGGGCGCAGCATTTCCATCTTCAGCTCCATGCTTTGTGTCTGACCTCAGCTCAGTCCACTCTATGCCTTTGGTATTCTCCTACAAAGGCCAACAGGAATCCTAGGCTTGTTGATTTAGCCCCCAGTGGCCGGAGGCAAAGCATCTTTCATTAACGTCTAAAACCTCAGGAATGAGATACTGGCCTCACGATAAGATCTGGTAATGCAGTAACATGGAATTATGGAAGAAGAAAATTGCCATTTTGTATATAAGCACCTGTGATCTCCCATGAAAGCCCCCTGTTCGCCGGGTTGGGTCAGTCCCAGGAGAGGACAGGGTCCTGGAACCCAATCCATCTTGCCGAGGAGAGATTTTCAGACTGAAGGCCTGGAGCAATGGAAGGTGCTGCTGTCTGTGAAAGGTCAGCTTAGGGGAGCAAGACAGTGATCCTGTGTGCCTGCCGGAGAAAATCATCTTCTACCCACAGGAGACATGCCCTCCCTCCCTGTTTGTAGTTCTGTTTGTGGTCAGCGAAGGCTTTAAGGTCAATACAAAGCATTTATGAGACACTCCAGAGGTATTGTCACAGCACTTTATCAGTTTACCAGTAAGTGTGGACAAATCAGAGAGCTGCTGTGAGAATATGGGAGTACTTGTTTCCTCCATTGCTCTCAGAAAGGTATGTCAGCCGTGCCGATTTTAGAAAGGTGTTCCTTTATCCGAGCCTCTGTGGAGGGAACATGTCAGGAACAATAGAGTTATGTGGCATTCTGACATTTTGAAGAAGTTGGATGCCCTTTTACTCGTACACCGAGGTCAAATTCAGAGTCCTCCAGAGAGCCTGGAAAGCATGCAGGTGTTCGGCTTGCAGCAAACAGCCTGAAGAAGAAAAAAAATCTCCCTTCACCAACCCTGAGCCTCCTTCATCCTGCAGTCTGTGAAAAGGCACCGGCAGAGCTGCTCACATGGCAATCGCAATGATGGAGTTTCCAATATCTCTGGTTGCAGTCTTGGCAGTGCAAAGCTTATTGGTCATTTGCACATCATTGCATCAGAGAACTATCTATTGTAAGCTTAGCCAAGGATTTCTTCATCTCATCCAAACTGGTGGTCCTATAGGGAACTTACAGAGGAAGCTTTATCTGATTTTCAAAGGATTTCCAAATATATACTTAACCACAAATACATTTTAATGATCAGTTGTCTTAATATAAAAAAATAAGTTCAAATGTCTGGCAATGAGTGTTCAGGGAAAGGCAGATCAACTGGAAAGAAGAGGCTGGAAGGAAGGAAGAGAAAAGTCTTATTGTGGCAGAACTGATGTGTTTTTGTCTCCTCTGGATAGTTTCTTCATCACCTCTTTAAAATTTTAAAGCATTTGGCACACAGCCTGTGGCAGGTTCTCTTGAGGAAGCAGCAAAGCAATGAGGGTCAATGGTGCCATAAATCTTACACTGTCCACTTTGGAATCAGACGTGGACACTTGAGATATGCATATTTAATAGACTGTTCATGTCTGTGTGACTTGAAAAGTCAAAAGCATTTTATATAAGGGATCTGTTGCTAGATGCTAACAAGTGAGAGCAGGACAGTTTATGCGCTGGGGACCCATCTTTATCTTGTGTTTTCCTATTATGCAGAATGAATAACATGCATGAAATGCCATATAAGTCCTGCCTTTGGGTTTTTTTGAAGGGGGAGAGAGCTGGCAGCCATGTTTTTGCACCTCATTCCAGAGCAATGCAATAAGTGACATAACGTTGGCCTTAATGTAAGAAAGAGACTCGCACTCAAAGTCAAGCTTTCTCCCTTCAAACTCTGTCTCTACTAGATTACAGCTTTGTCGAATATGAAATTTTAAGCGGAATATATTGGGGCCAAAACACAGCAGGTGTTTAGTTCTGTATAATCGAGTAAAAAGCCTACTGACTTTGTCTTTGAATTTATTTCCCGAAACCAGCATATGCTTTTATCGTAGGGCTTTATATCATGTGGGCTTTATTTTATGACAACTATATTAACTAATTTGATCTTTTACGGTTCAGACGTATGGTGCTTTACAGCACAAAGTCCAGCTGTTGATGAAGTAAAACAAGCGTCCTCTGTACCAGAGCCTAAAACTAAATTGCAGTTAAGTTGAAAGAAAAAAATAAAAGCTCTCCAACATATAGAATGTAAATAGTTTCTGGCAACAGAGAGGGGTATAAGTTCAAGACAATATTTGGAGGCTAGGAGACTGACAGTAATTCAATTAGACAGGAATCCTCACCCGTTCTGTGGGTCAAAGTTATCCGTGTTAATCAGTAGAGACCGGAGACATATAAGCTGCTGGTTTCCTGCTGGGGCTGCTCTGTCTGTCTGTGACCAGTAATATTAAAACATGTGTCAATACAAACTCATTATTAACAATGCATGTCATTAGGAGTTAAACCAGTATCCTATCAAATAATATTGAACAAGTAACTTGGCTATAATACTACAATTATTAGGGAATGCTGAATGACCTTTTTGACATATAGTGCATATGTACATTTAAAAATGAATGAGTTGTATTGGTAGACTTACATTCTTTTTTTAAATTATTGTCTTCTAAAAGTATAGAAAATATCAATTACATGGAAGAACATGGGAGTTATCTCATTATTTAATTAACATTTAATTATATATTCATGGAAAATCAATAAAAAAACAATAATCTGAAGTGTAAATAAAATATTTTCTTAAAGTAATATCCACATGCCCCTATGTACATTGAAACAGTTATTAGATGCTGTTATTATCTATCCTGCCTGCATCCTCAAACTTCCTACGCAATTCCAATGGAGGTCATGAGGGACAAAACACTGAACTTTGTTTTATACACAAAACGAGCCTGTGGAGGAAAAGATATTTAAAAAACAAGTCAACTTAACTGCTTTCATATTATATACATATCATATTCATAAAGGTCTATTTTAGTTATGTAATGTATCGCCGGATTAATAGATTATTGGACATCATCATTTGGCTTTCATTGTAAACAATCTTAAAGAATTCAGAGAGAGAAAGTGACACGGTGAATAAAAAGATTGTGTTTCAAATGGTATTGTGAAGCGTTTGGAGGCAGAGTGAGCTGTGACCCTCAGAGTGCCACTTTAAGAATGTGTCTGGACACTTTGCACCGTAGGAGATGTCTGCAGAAAGTAATTACTTGAACCAGGATGCTGTCAGCTCGGCTCGAAGCAAATTATTTATTGTCCGGGGCTTTTTCTTTTTTTTGTATCTATCAATTATTAAGTCAACCAAGTTTGGAAATAAGAGAGAGGGGGGGAGGGTATTAATATGTGTATTAACAAAATTGATTGAAGTGACTGAGCGTGAATATCCCAGTTACTCCGTCAATTAGTTCTACCTGTCGATCTGCAGCCTCCACACTCCGAGAGCAGGTGGATGCTGTTGCAAATCGCAAAGAGCGAACGCAAACACACACAGAGAGAGGACGAGAGCCAGAGCTGTCATCCTGACTTTCAGATGAAGTGGGGGATTAGGATGGAGGTGAAAGCATGCTGAGGACCATGGTGACAGCAGATGAAGGGAGATAGCGCAAACTCTTGTGGAATTCACAAGCATTCATAGGCAGAGTTGTGTGTGCGTGTGTGTGTGTGTGTGTGTGTGTGTGTGTGTGTGTGGGGTGGGGGTGGGGGGGCTTGAGGGTTGCTACGAGAGAGCAGGAGCATTTTAGGTGATGTAAATTTCATCACAAAATGTCAGTAGTAATGATTGAGTAAGTTTTCACTGCAGAGAAAATTACATTTCTGAAAAGATCTGAAAGGGTAAATATGCTTTTCAGATGACAAAGTCCTCCAGGGAGTGGAGCAGATTGTTGACAATCCCTCTCTGTTTTGAACTGTTATGAAATCCAATGTGTGTGTGTGTGTGTGTGTGTGTGTGTGTGTGTGTGTGTGTGTGTGTGTGTCTGGGTGAGACCAGAAACCAGGAACTCCACCAGTCACCACCACTGACAACACTGATATTAATACCAAAAATGATGTCTTACAAATTACAGCTTGTGCTCAGGATAGTGTGTATGCATGTGTGTGTGTCTCATATGTCTATTCTGGTGTTATGGCTGTGCAGGAATGTGCTTCTCACTGTGTTTCTTCTCCTGCCGGGTCTAGCTGTGGTGGTCCTGCGGCACCAGCCATTCGTCCTTCCACAGACACGCTGACTAGGCCAGCCTGGGCTCAGGTATCTCCACTAACCTCCCCTTTGTCCTGCTTTAAAATAGGCTCTTTTGTCTGCTGTTTTCTGCAGGTCATTGTGAGGAGCGCTTCTTAGTGTCAGCTTTAATTCACACTGTAACCCTAGCCGGGATGCCTCCCGACTATCCACGCTGCCTGCCTGGCATTCAGCTGCTCCTTGGAGAGCTGAGGCAGCATTAACTCCAATAACTGCACCCGAGGGACGACTTGCAAACTTTGTTGCTTAAATATTTAAATAGCCCTTTAATTGACATCCGTCAGACCTCACCCAGAGCTTCAACCTGAATGCTGCTCTGTGAACATAAAACAAAATGCTGGTGCTGTTATTTTCAGTCATTGTCTCCTAGTGCTGCAGAGATTAGATTATAAAACTCTTTTTTTCCCCAGAGATCGCAGATCGAATATCCAAAGCAACAATTCATCACTGTCTGTTTTGTTGCAGTGCTTCTGTCTTCTTTTGAGGCAATAGTTTTTAAATGGTAACAGAAGAGAAAAGTTGGCTCGTTTTCTTTCAAACAGGTCGATTTCTTTACCTCTAAATGACACTAACTGCAGCTAAGCAGCTTGCCTTGACAGTGTTTTTATAACCCCTGACCTCAGAATGAACCGGCGTCAAAAATATCTTAAATTAAAGGAACCTCAGCGCAAATTACAACAACAAAACCTTGTGATGGGAATAGTCCAGAGGGTAATGTGAAATAGATGTGCAATGAAGGAAATGCAGCAAAAAAGTCAACAACGGAGGTATTTTTCTCTTCGGAGCTTAACCTAAGGTCTCAGCTGGGGAGATGCAGCCCCTGGGCTCTGTCTGCCTGTCTGCCCTCGGAGAGGAGAAGAAACAACAGGAGAAAAAAGAAAAGAGGCTCATGTTAAAACAGCAAACATCATAACCTGATATCGACACTCAGCTGGGGTTCGCTTTACTTCTGCAGTCTCTGTTTATCTCTCCTGGGAGGGTGCAATCTATCTATAAGGGCTTCCTCAAACTATCCTCCATGGCTAAAAATAAATCCGACATACAGTACAGCTGGTGTCAGGACCGTTAAAAAGTGATCTGGTGAAAAATATATAGGTTTTTAATATCAGGTGACAGACAGGACAGATGATTAGCTGGCCAAGGTATCTTTCCTCAGTATGAATATCTCTGTGTACTACAAAGGGGAATATTTCACACACAAAACATTATGTTAGAAGTTGCACTCATAAATAAACATCTTCAAAAGAGGATCACAAATACATTATATCTTTTTACAGCATGCTAAGTAATATCATAAAACAGCTGGGCATCGTAGGTTTTGTTGCAACTGTAACTCAAACAGGAGTAAATAGTGCATTTGGATTAATACGCTCATCGTAATGAATAAACATGTCAGCTGTAGAGCACAATGTTGTACAACAGTGAGGTGTATGAGACAGATGTGTGAGCTGCAGGCTTTGACTCTTTAAAATACTTGTTACTATCATTTTGTCTCTTTTGGTCATTTTATCAGATTTCTTGACCAAAAGAAAAATGAAGAATGTCTCGCTTTTACTTTAAATACCAAACAACAAGTCGCTTTGACTCTGTAGATATTCAATGAACTGGTTGACTTTCAATCTTCGCCACCAAATCAGATTTAACATTTCTTTGGACGACATGTGCTTTACATCAAATGCACAATAGCGACTGAGTCCTGACAGATTCGGCTGATTTTAAATGTGCAGCAAATTGTGACAAAGATAGTAGATTTAGATGTGAATCAGATCCCACCAAGTAACCACAGCGAGGTAGAGTTTCCCCTCTGACAAGCGGGAGCGGAGTCTTTCAGATGGGATTGCTGTCCTGAGGAATGGAGTGGAGGTTTGTGGGAGCCCGTCTCGGCCCAGTTCCTCTGCTCAGCTCACATTCTCCGGGTGAACCCGTGTCCTGGGGCCAGTTGGGCGGCACAGTCTCATGTCTCAAGTCCTCACAGTTCACTGGGCCCTTTAAAGTGAGCACACCCACCAGGGGCCCTCAGGACTACAAAAACTACAAACACTGGGCTGTCCAGGCTCCTATCTAAGGCACACAGATGCACACTTGCATGCACACATGCACACACACCAACTGTTAACAACCCATTTGTCTTTGATACAATGGGGGAAACAATAGCAAAGACAAAGATATTATCTGCATCGGTTGTTAGCAGCACTGGTTTGTATTTTCACCCCTGAACGTTGTAGTCAATTCTGGGCAATATTTATCTTTTTTTCTTTTCTTTTTTTTTAGAGAAGAGATCCTGAGATGGTTATGGGAGGGAAATGTCAGAGAGTGGATCAGTTTACAGACACGGCACACTCCGGTGAACATACGCACCGAGATCAAAGCGACCCCTTTGCCTACCGCAGTGCATCCCCAACAGATCTGACAAAGTGCCCCCATTGTGTGACCCTGACCCATTACTGATAATGGATCGCCTCCAGAACCGCCCCCCTCGCAGGGCCGAACTGGTCCTGCACACGGAGCTGCGGTCGGCGCTCCGACGAGAGCACATTGATGAACACACATGATATGACATGTCAACTTTCATGCAGTACGACAGCCTCAAACAGACTGGGAGCAAGTTTTTCTTTCTTCAAGAATGTGACTGTTAGATCTCCACGTGTGTGAATTTGATTCCTCCCATGATTCACTCTGATCACTCTTTTGCTACAACTCTGTATTTATTATAACACAGGAGTATGTAGGACTTCAAAGACAAAGAACAATTGCCAAGTTGTTTGATATTTATGCTGAAACAGCAATGCACAGGATTTGGTTTCCGTCCAAACTATTTCTTCCACTTGCAAGAAAAAAAGTCCACACATCTGTGACCGCTCAGCGCTCCAAAATCTGCTTTATTTCATTTAGTAAGTCAGCAGAACAGATTGTTCCAAAGCCAAATGTGGTGTCACTGTGTGTGATTATGTTGTTTGGTACCTAACTAGTTCTACTCAAACAAATATTGACCTGGATAAGTCATGACATGAGTCATATCTGTATCACCTGGTTTTATGGATCAGGTTCTTCCTACATCCATGCCACGGACAAACCCAACCTAACTCTGTGTCGGCCAATCGGCTCGCTGCTCCCTCATTGCGAGCGGGACCCAGATACCTCAAATAAAACGGTTTGCTATCCCGGCTCCAAAATGGTGGAACAACTGATATCAGGTCAACATAAAGTCTGCACACCTTCCATCGCAGAACTGTTTCAACAGCACTTTGGCAAATACATTAAAAAAATATTTCTGTATGTAGCACTTACATCGGTTTGAAGCTATTGTTCTGCATTTAAAATGATTTCACGACTCGATTACTGTAATGCACTCTTTACCGGCCTCCCAAAAAAAACAACGGAGAGACTTCAGCTCATCCAAAACGCTGCGGCGAGGCTGCTGACTAGAACCAAGAGGAGAGACCACATCAGTCCAGTGTTAGCCGCTCTTCACTGGCTTCCAGTAACTTTTAGAATTGACTTTAAGGTCCTCCTTCTTGTATACAAAGCAACTAAACAGAACCGCACCAAGTTACACTGCCAACTCTCTAATCAACTATGTGCCCCCAAGAACATTACGATCATCCACTATTGGTTTATTAAATGTTCCCAGAAACATCCAAAAGAAAATTGGGGATGCAGCCTTTTGCAATTATGCACCAAAGCTCTGGAACACTTTACCTGCAGACATTAGGGAGGCAAGCTCGCTCAATATCTTCAAAAGTAAGCTAAAAACATATCTCTTTACTTTAGCCTTTTAACAGTGATATTTTATATCTCTTTATTTTAGCCTTTTAATGGTGATATTTTATATCTTTTTACTTTAGCCTTTTAATGGTGATATTTTATATCTCTTTATTTTAGCCTTTTAATGGTGATATTTTATATCTCTTTACTTTAGCCTTTTAATAGTGATATTTTATATCTCTTTACTTTAGCCTTTTAACAGTGATATTTTATATCTCTTTATTTTAGCCTTTTAATGGTGATATTTTATATCTTTTTACTTTAGCCTTTTAATGGTGATATTTTATATCTCTTTATTTTAGCCTTTTAATGGTGATATTTTATATCTCTTTACTTTAGCCTTTTAATAGTGATATTTTATATCTCGTTACTTTAGCCTTTTAACAGTGATATTTTATATCTCTTTATTTTAGCCTTTTAATGGTGATATTTTATATCTTTTTACTTTAGCCTTTTAATGGTGATATTTTATATCTCTTTATTTTAGCCTTTTAATGGTGATATTTTATATCTCTTTACTTTAGCCTTTTAATAGTGATATTTTATATCTCTTTACTTTAGCCTTTTAATAGTGATATTTTATATCTCTTTACTTTAGCCTTTTAATGGTGATATTTTATATATTTTTATCTTAGCCTTAATGGTGAATTATTACTGGTTTAACATTGAATGTGTAAAGGTAACTAGGATACATTTTCAGAGTGTGTATTATTGAAAAACTTTAGATCAAATAGAGGAAGTTTCTCTGATAAATGTGTTTACATGTTCTTTACACAATTAGTGGAAAAATGAAAGATTAAAGAATATATTGGAGAAAAACTGGCTTTAACTGATAGGTTTCATAAAACTTAACAAACAGGGGGTTTGTTTATGAACCGGGCTTTAACCAAGATTTTGCCAAAAGAATCTGGACTCACGGAGACGTCTGTGTTTTATACGTTAAAAGGTCAATAAAGAGGTTGACGCTGTAAACATAAATACAAAGACTACCAGGACTGGGTAGCAAAGGGAGTAAACCAGTTGAAGGGCCACAGGGGGCCATTGTTGATCTCATGCTTTCAAAATATGGCCCTGATATTTTAAAACATTTACAAGAATGGTGTGCCAATGTTATTTTATACTATTTTACTTCTTCTATTTCATTTCTGCTATTTTTGTAATGGTACTTCAGACTCATTTACATCTACACTGTGATTATTGTACTGTAAATGCTCTTATTCTGTCTAATCTTGTACTAATTGTTATGTTTTTGCTGTGAAGCACTGTAATTCCGTTGGGAGTTGTATCCTCATGATTGTTTGGATGAAAGCGTCACCTAAATGTTCTAAGTGTGAAATATTTAAGTGATGTGTTTGGGTGTTGCTTGTGTTCTGACTTCAAATACATGCACACGCCTATTCACACCTACAAAACTACACACCGACACATTGAGTCTGATCTGCCACGTCCACAGCCTCAGGCATGTTCTCGGTCCCTCCTTCCTTCATAATTACTTTAGTGATCAAGGTTAGAGCAGTAGTAAAGCACGCTAACCCTTTAACCTCATGTGAACTCTGCCATTAGTCCACCTTGGAAGCTGATGCACGGTGTCAAACACTGTCGCCCACAACAAGACGGTGAATTAGTCTTGGCATGAATCTAAGAGACGACTCTAAAGGGCTGCCTAGGCCTCCACGTGAATCAGACGCTGCGGCATGAGACGGCAGGAGCGTTAGGGGGTCAAAAATGCAGCGTTATCAAACACCCCCCCCCCCCTCCTTCCTCCTTTGACCCCCTGCCTGGGCTTACAGAAACAGGACAGACTCCCACAACGCACCCTGCCATTCTGCCAGCCCCGAGGGCTCTTCCAGACAGCTCAGGAATTCAGGATAGGGATCCGACAAGGTCTACAGCTGGGAGGAGAATTTCTACCATCCTCCGTTTTCACCCTCTTATTGTCTGGCACTGGCATCCCAGTGTTCCCTGTCTGGCTTTGTTGTCCTCCCAGAGCAGTGTTTTAATATCGTTTTTTTGCTCAAGGCCAGCGGTCATGTGTGTTGTGACATCTGAGTTTTTACGGGAAATTAAGTGCAAACATCATAATAAAGGTGAAATTTGGAAACTGCAGTTGACTCAAAACAGAGTGGATGAAGGGAGTCTTTGTTATTAGCAAGTGAGCTAATCATAATGATACCACACTTATTAAAGATAATCCTTACAATGAACATGTGATTATTCTTGCTTTGTATGTGTGGTTTAGCAACCATTTTCACATTATTTTACGTGCTTACCTTTCCTGTCCAGAACTTCTCTGGAGGCTGTTGGGAGGACTAAATGATCGGTCCAGGGGGCTGCCATCTTTTTACATCCTGATCCAGCTTTGTTGATGGCAGTACACAAACTATTTTCCAGGGGGCACTATTGAGCTAAAAGAGACACACTTTGACTGTTGAGCAAGAGAGAAACACTTGAGCTGTGTGAAGGCTGAACACATGGAAGGTTAAACGCAAATAATCAAACTGTTATTGACATTTCTCAGCTTGGATATATATATTTTAAATATTTACACTAATTCAGCAGCTGAAATAAGTGTCAAAGTTCGCTTTGTCACAGGATAGCCTCCATCATTGGACTGAAACAACTGGGGAAATAGAAACCTGGCATACAGCACCTTAAGTTTGAAACGTTCGGGAGGACTCATCAGATGAACCACATCCATAACAAAATTTTGATTAGCTGAAGTAGATAATCGCTGCTTTGACAAGCGGAACAAATCTCTTTAAAATCAAATATCTTTGGAACAGCTATAAATGTTTTGACATTTCTAGTCTTTGAAGTTTTATTGGATTAAAAAAAGGCCAGCCGGGGGGGGGGGGGGGGGGGGGGGGGAGGGGAATTTGCTGTAGCTTTTTTTTTTTCCGCTATCAGAAACTATTATATAAACAAAAACACAAAAAAAACAATAAAATTAGCCACCAAACTCTAACTTAAAATCACAATGTGAGGGGAGATAAAAGATTGCACAAATCATTGTCGCTGCTGGATCTGAAAATCCGCTCGGCAACAGCTCGGTGACAGGATGAAAGGAGAGTCCACAGCTGAGGCCATAGTGGTGCCGTCACATAGCATTTAGACTGCGTGATGGACAGATCAGATGGACTGGGCAGATATTAGGAGTGGGAGTAGGATATGACTGGGATGCAGATGAGGCTTGTCAGAGCCGGGGGTGAGAGGGGGTGGTATTTGAAGTGAGGGGAGGGAGGGTGGGGGGTTCATATCCAGGGAGACTGGGCGAGCAGCAGTATGCAGGTGGTGGCTGGCTGGTGCTCCTCAGCTGGGCTTGCCGCCAGCTTGGCCTCTGGGTGCCCCGCTTTGAATTCAGCCCTTTGTGCTGCCCCGGGGAGGTCAGACAAATTCACGTCTCATCATACACTGAGATAGCAATGATACAGGGTAATGACTCAGCTGCAATTTCAACCCTGTCGCCTCTGCTGTAAAATATGCTCATTAAAACAGCTTATCTCATGTGCGATAAGCTCATAGATTTATTTTTATATATACATACATATGAAAGATATTTTAGATTAACTTATTTGCATGTTTTTAATATCTATTTTGCTTGGAAAACACAAGCATGTGTTTGGTACATATGTACCAAACACATGTATTATACAGACAATGTGTGGAAATTGAAGCCGTTTGATTCAATTCAATCAACTGAATTGAATTTCTTTTTTAAAGAAGTCAGTAAAATATGATCTCACTGTAGTGCTGCCACACGCCAAACTAAACTGTTTAATGAGTGGAATCGTAATTTGAGTAACATATGCACATGCATACATATTAATCTGACTCGAATATGAATTAAACACTGACATCTTCTTCACTGGAAACTCACACAGTCATACAGCGATTCCACACACACACACACACACACACACACACACACACACACACACACAGTATTTATATTTTTTTATTGGAGGGGCCGGTGCGTCAGTGTCCTGGGTGGCGGCCTACTTAGACCCAGTCAGACTAGTGGACAGGCTCTAATGAGAAGCAGGAGCAGTGAGGTGGGAGTGGGACCGGCTCTAGGGAAGGGTCACATGGGGTTAACTATCAAAGATGAGTGCAAACCTATCCCTGTGGAAAAGAGTCCGAAGAAAACATCACCCTGCACATGCTAAGCTCCCCAAACTGGGAGTTCCTCCGCTTAATTAATCCAAGACACAACCCCCCCCCCCCCCCCCCCTTCATCCGAACATTTTAGCTTCACTCCACAGAGGAGTGAATGCTAACACACTTAAATGTCATGCTCACTTAGCTTGTAGACATTTCTTAGGCTATGCTGTTCCTTTTTTATCGACTTTGATTGTGCCAGATCGGAAACAGGCCGTGTTTCAAAGCTCTATCGTGATTCCATTATTAGTTGATCACCAGAAACATATTTGTGTATTTAGATATTTAGTGGAAAAAAAATCTAGAAGACTAAAGTATATATGGTAAACCACAGAAGAAATATGAAAGTAGATGTATTAGTGGAGTTGGAAAGATTTGTGGAGAAACACCCAGCAAATTTCGGGAGACCACACTGTGATAGACAGTTAAAAAGCTGGTAGGAAAATAAAGACAGATGTGGATGTTAAGAATTAGGTTCGTCAGAAACAGTGGCTGCAATGAAGTTGTCTAGACAGCTAATTTTTATGATGAACTGTCTACTGTACATTAACTCAACCGAGTTCATAAAGTCAAATACTGCAAGAGTCCTGCAGTACTTTAAACTTTCAATTTAACTTTTTAAATACTACGATGATTTAATTCCTCACTAGTGTCAGCGGCGTGTCAACACACCTGAGTGAACCTGTTGGAACACACTTGAAAAACAAGTTTCTATTCTTTTAATGATGAGAACTTACACGCTGTAGCAACACAGTAAACTGCACTATCTTAATTTGCACTTGATCCTATCTCCCCTGTTCGGCTCTTGCTGCAACCTTCACAATGAGAACCCTTCGTCACAGCAACGCATTAGTTTCCCTCCACTTGTCCAGACAGGGATTTCACTGGTAATGGCCGTGTAATGGCCTACAGGTCCTTGGGTATTGGCTGTAAAGCTATATTATTGAACAGTCACTTCTTGACTGACATTTTGTGTACATCTGTAGAAATTGCCAGGCGGCAACTGGAACCGTCCACTCAATCAGCCAAATTGAATACAGGACCACCAAGAATGAGCCTGATGAAAGAGAGAGTAAATGCCTCTCAAAAGGACATGTCAGAAGGCCAGAATCAGCTCTGCAGACAGGACTCTGTCAGCTTCCACTATCTGGAACATGCTGGCTTTCAGTTGCCTCGGAGCACACAAGAAGCTTTCTGTTCAGACATGCAGAATGTTTTTCGCACCTCCTTTCATATCAAAGAAATATACCAGAGAACAGATAATGATCATTAACTGATTTGTTTTGTAAGGAGACAGAGAAGGACGACGTCTTCTGTGTCCAATTTTGCCATCCAACATAAAGGATAGGAACTCTCATTACAACATTGCTCAGTACTGACAGTTTACAACATTCTTACCGATCTAGACACGTAAGCACTCCTACATATCCGCCTCAAATTACTTTATTGTTATAGACCGGGGCTCCTCCTGCTGAGATCATTTACTGTTTTAGATTGTTTTCGGCAGGAAGTCGTGCTGAAATTCAAGCTCCCAGGCATCATGCATTAATCCAGTCTGATCACCGTGATGCCATTTGCTGGAGGATCTTTGTCGTGAACACTAAAGATGGCTGGCACCTGTCTCTGCAGATGCAGCCACTGCAGTGGCACCCCACGTGTACTTTGCATATTTATGTTTTAATTGTATTACAACCCGCATGGTCTATTAATGTTGTTCTGTTCCAATTGCTGGAGTGACACAAATATGCCATGTTCCCCGTCAGCTCTTGTGTTTGCTCAGGCATGCAGTGTACAAGAGAGAATGTGGAAGCGTGGTGTGCTATTCTGCAAATAGGAATAAATAAAAACTCACGAGTGCTTTGCAGTGTAACATATACATTTTCAGTGTGAATTGTAAATCATAACCTCACCTCAAGACGTCAGACCAGAATGTGGAGCAGCTCATACTCTTTTCTTTTGGAACGGTTCATTTTGACTTTGAGGATTAATGACTTTGTACCTCCCTTGAATGACATTGAAGTGGGGTTTTTTTATCTCCTGCATCATCTCATACAGTTTGAACACAAACTGTGGACCAAGAGGATGGAATCTAATGTACCCAAGGCAAGTTGAAGAGAAACGTCAAGAAGAGACATGTACCTTCAAAGGGCATGCCACAGGCAAAGGTTTGTGGGTAGGTTTCTGCTGTGTACAATGTCAGCTCTCTGTCAGGGCTTGCCGCCTCCTCCCGAGCCTCCACTTCCAAAACACCCGAAGAATAAAATCAGGGCCATTCTGTCAATTTGACGCCTGACACCACTGCTGCATGGCTCCAAATCCTCTCTTTGTGTTGGGAGTTATGATGTAATGAAAGATTTTTATCACCACGTACGGTGGTCACAACCTAAAGCAATAGTCAATTTGGTAAATATACTTATTCACTTTCTTGCTCAAGAGTTAGATGAGAGGCTTGATACCACCCTCACATCTGTCTGTTAATATATAAGGCCACCAACTGCAGCTTAGCTTAGCATAAAGTCTGGGGAAAAAAGGGGGAGACAGCTAGCTTAGCCATGTCTGAAGGTAACAAGCATCTGCCTATCAACGCTGAATGTGTGGCAACTAACCCTAACCCTAACCCTAACCCTAACCCACCACTGCGGAGTACACAAACTAGAAACAATGCGTTAATAAGTGAGCTTTAGAGGTACTGGGAGGAGACACAACCAGGCTGTTTCCCCCTGTTTTCAGTCTGTATGCTAAGCTACACTAACTTGCTATTGGTGGTAACCTTTTATTTACCGTACAGATACAAGAGCGGTGTCAATCTTCTCATTTAACTCTCGACAAGAAGGAAAACAAAGGTATTTCCAAACATGTCGAACTATTCCTTTAAACACGCTCATTAAACTATTCAAACTCTGTCTCATATGAATCAAACATCACTGCCCGCTCCCCAAAAAAAAAAGAGCCTATTTAACACAAAAAAGCCACAGTATAGGCTATGGATTTGGCAACGTAAAGTATTTCATAACAGAGTTGTACTTATTCTATTTCAAGGCGCTGCTCAGTGGTTAGCGCTCAACGCCATTGGAGCTGGTCACGTCTCGCTTGTCAGCAGAGGAAGTCAACAGAGAGCCTTCATTGAGGCGGGCACAGCCAGTCTGATGACATGTATAAAGGTGGGTGGGTGGGGGGGCGAGGAACATGTGAACTCAGATACTGCCATACCATGTTGGGAGTCAGCCACTCCACGGAGGAAGCCCCGAGCACGAGGACTTTAAGATTCAGGAGCCTATTCAGACGCGCACACCGCAAATTTCTGACTGCACCAAGCAGGAGCTCTGGGAAACCTGAGCCCAGCGCGGAGACGCACATGCTGATATGCACAGCAGAGAGAAGTGCACCGGCTGTGGCGAGGGCCGGGCTGAGGCTGGGATTAGGCCAGATATTACTCCTTTCAAGAACCTCCACAGTACACGGCTGTGTTCTGCTCTGGTGGCTCCACTTAGCTGACTGACTGTAGTGTAATCAATATTTACTCATAACGGCCACACTGGGAGGTCACGACCTTTGGTGTTCGTGACTGGTTGTAATCTTGAGTTAAAGCTCATGGATCTATTGAAAAGGGTGTAAAAATGACGATTACAATAAGGCGTTCAATGACAGCAAATATATAACAAATATCTATTGCTGATAAAATATGTTGTCGCTCAACTCAATTAAATTCACAACCTTTTTAAGTCTTCTAGCGTATTATCTATCTGCTCAAACCATCAGCGTGTTCTTCTACTTGTAGCAAGGCCTTAAAGGTCACGCTGTCTTTATTACACCCTACACTTCATCTCTAAATCCATCTTCATTAAACACGGAGGAAGGACAATGGCCTTCCTTGCACTTTCAACACTTAACCTCACCAGGCACAACAATATTGTAAAAGTGCAAATCTCTCTCCAAAATGGCCCCACGGTTAATAATTAAGCCGTGACATTTGGGAGAGACACCAAAAAATCCATATGGTGAACCTTTTGAAAAGCAAGCAAGAGGAGGCTGTTCATCTTCAGGTTTATTTGGGTTGTTTTAGACCTTATAATAAAACTGTCAAAAGCACAGCACAAGGCCGGGCTGTTGGACAAAGGATGATTGTCTGCTGTTAACTGGAGGAGAGCAAGAGGCTAATCAATGCACTCCAAATCAAAGCTCTATTAGAGGAGCTCCGTGTCTCTTGGGGGGGATTGGACAGAAAGACACGACTGACAAATGATATTCATATATAACATTATGGATTACGATTGTCGTGATGAACTGATAATCATGTCGGTTGTTGCTACAGTGTAAAAGGTCACACCAGGGCAGAGGAGCACACACCTCTGTCTTCTGAAAATACTGATTATCAAGTTAGAAGGAGTCACGCAGGAGGTCAGCTGTGGCCCAGTGGTCATTAGAGGATCTCTGTGCAATAGCACTCACTAGATACTGATTTACAGTTTTATAAAGATCGTTGGGATTGGGAATCACTCTCTTGGCCCTAATTTATATAAACAAACAAAAGGTATAGACTTCTTTTATAACGTCCAACCGGAAGATCAGAGGTCAAGCTTTATTTTCACAGCTAAATGTCTGTTTTATAGGTCGTTGACTCCAGAAAGCCTCTAATTGGAGTCATTGGGGTATATAATAAAGGGCATACATGACAGGAAATGTGCCAAATACAGAATTCCTAACAGTTTGGTTAAGCCCTCGCTGGCTGTTGACTTTCAGATTTACTGTCCGCGCTCAACTCTGAGCGTACACTGCTGCTGATTTATTAGCCTCACAGGTGAGTTCTGTCGAAACATCCAGGGCTTAAACGCACAGCTCAGGGCTCACCTTGTCCTGCAGCGTGTCCCACATCCAGAGCTACACGTAACCTTTTCTAAGCCTTTAGTGAGCCAGAACAGACGGCCTCCTCTCCTCTTCAACTTCATCCAGACAGGAAGAAAGGAGTTTACTGTGAATTCAAAACTTTAACAAGCTTTCAGATTACACCGATAAAAATCTCTTTCAAATGCAAAAATGTTTTGGGGGAGAGAGGAGTGTAACACACATTAACGGGGATCTTTATTGACACGATTAAATTGCTGAGTAACCTGAACTGCATTGCACACTCTCTTCCAGCTCTTGTGGTTAATGTGATTGCCGCTTTTATCTTCCTCGGTGACGGATTGAATTCTCTGCTCCGCTTTGACATTTGCAAAGCCGTGCCGCACACTGATCAACAAAAGCTTATTCAAAAGCTTATTCAGCGCGGATGCAGGAAGTAACTCACATCAAATCATTATTATGTACAAACAGGTATCAGTTAGCTTCATGAAGAGGAAATCATTTCAGTGCTAATTACCACTCACTCTTTGTATGAGTGGAATTTAATCGACGTTTGTTGTCTTTGGGATATCAAAAGAGAAAGCCAAAGTAACATGTGAGTTAAAGGACAGCATGATGGTTCTAGTCTACTGTATTCAAACTCTCATAGCTCATACTCTGATTATAAAAGCAACATTCACTTTGTAGAACTTTCTTCTTTCTTTAAGGGCCGTATAGTACCTGATGTAACTTCGGTCAGACCTTCATGGTTGCCAGATCATTTATCCTCATGACTGGTGATCCGCTGACTTTTCCTCCAGCGCCCTCATTAAGCTCACATTTGTGGTTTTAAAATGTGGCTTGTCATAAAATGTGGCACCGACATTCTTGCCCACCTCAGACTGAATTGTGACGACTTCAGTTTATACGTAGCTCCGTCCTCAGGTCAAGATTTCCCATCAGCATAAGTTGAGCTTGTTCTGCTAAACATCAGTGTGTTAGCATCTTGGCATGCTGATGTTAGCATTTAGCCTCACAGAGCTGCTAGCATCTCTTATTTATTGTATTTCTCTTGCTGCTATAACATAGTACAATGTCACATATAAGAGGCAGCGGATAATGTTTGCTAAAACATATCAAACATGAAAGAATTCATAGTTTTTCTTGGAAAGGTATTGAAAGACCATAAATCAGTGCTATATCTTTTCATCTTCACTGGAAATATTTTACAGGTTTTGCAAGTTTCTTTAGTACATCATCATACCAAAAAGGACTGCGGCAATACTGGCAAAATCTCAACGTCCACAGCGTCATAGGCAGGAGAGAGTGCAGGACTTGGATTCCAACATCAAGGGAGAGGCTCCTGGAGGTTAGCAGTGCTGGCTTGTGTTAGACCTTAAGGTCATCATTCCTTCAACTAATGCCCCTGGCATCACCTTCCTCCTTGACTTCAAACACCTTGGCTACATTCCTAGACCATGTACCAATAAGCACTAATAATGCAGAAAAATGAAAACCAAAACAGATGGGCTCCAATAGTGGTGGGGATTACCGAGCCCTATCCAGGGCTCTATCTGCACCCCTGGGCGCTGAGGGGTGAATCCCACACCATCTTTTTCTCAGCACAGGAACAGGCGTACAAGCTGGAAAAGAAACCAGTTGGAGCAATATGTTTACATGTCCCAGAAATGTCCACTCATTTCTTTATTAGACACTGAGGACTGAATGTACTGGATTGCACCTGAAGCTTTCTTATACATTTTGTCTTTCTTGCATTTCTATTAATTACAATTACTCCTCTGAGCCGTGTTCCAAAGTCTGCATCGTTATGTGTTATTGCAAGTGAAATAGTTTCCTGCAGTGGGATGAATAAAGTAAACCACTGTCACTACGTCTGTGTCGGAGCTGAAGCATGTAAACAATGCCTCATACCATGACTGACACAATAAAGCAGAGCGCTGCTGTGAGGACATGCTTGGATATTTGGCTGTGACCCCTCTCTATGGTCGAAACCACAGCATAGTCTGTCTTTTGGTTATGCACAAGCCGTCAAGGCTCAAAGAATATGTGTCAGACGTTGGTTAAAAGTCTCCCTTAACAATTAACCACACACCATGGAAAATGCCCAACGAAAACACCCAAAATGCTCCCCACCCCCCCACCCTCCCCTGCTCCCGCTGGGGACTCGCTGTGAACTCCTGTGAACTCTGTGAAATCATGAGAAGAAATCTAGACTGTACTGAACCCACAAACGTCTGAGTGTCTTTGGCCAGCAATTAATTGGGCTTGGTTTGTTCAAAACATTTTTTGGTCTGATACAAATGTGGGGTTGAGAAATGACAGAGAGACGTACAGAGCATTCAAAACAACGGGCATTTCAAAAGTAAAAGTGTTGCATGGTTGGAATGAGTCCCTCCCTGACTGCTTTAGTGGCATGAAGTGATGAAGATACTCTTCTGCTTCTGTCTTAGGCCGTGCTCGTAGGTCCTGCTGTGCTTTTATGGAGCAGCTGCTGAGAATCTTGCTTTAAATTACCCCGAATAACAAATCAGGCTCCGTATGTTTTCCATGGGCAGGGCAGGAGACGCTAACACTTAAGGGAGAAAATGAATCACAAACCTCCAATTGTGTCTCAGGTGGAAAATTTCAGGATTTTGGTTATCTAATGAAAATATTGTCACTAGACTCATTTCCTATGTGGTGCCAGAACGGCAGAAGAGTAAATGTGTGAACAGTTTACTGACTCTTAACTCCCCGTGTGCATGTGTGCATGTGTGCGTGTGTGTGTGTCTTCAGCTCGGGTTTCAGCGCGACTGTTTTCATATCGAGGCCACACTTACCTCAACCTCTGAGTGTCGTCTTTGGCCGATCCGCGTCCAAGTGCCAGAGAACAAGCAGCGACATTTTATTCACTCGTTGCTTTTTACCGTTTGGCAAATTGGAGGCTTGAAGTGAAGAAAGTGGGGACAAGAGTCCACGTCTACTCCCACTAATGCTTCGTACCCTGAGTCACAGTAGAAGCCTTTTGAATGATCAAATTAAAGCAACAGATCAGAGTCATTGATGATGGTAGGTGATGACAACAGAGCAGAATAGTTGCTTAACTAAGTATTTGAGCATTTCCAAAGATTTGTATAATTATGCAACTAATAGTTCAAGTTATTAGTTTATAGCTCCACCGTGGAGGTTATGTTTTAGCTTTGGTTTGTTGGTTTGTCAACAGGATTGGGGGGGGAAACAGTACTTTAATGAACCTGGAAGGGTGCAGCATGTGTGAAGGAAGAACACATTACATTTTCGGCTCTGTATTATTTTTCACTTATGGAAATGAGCTTGGAGGATTCCCCTTCAAGTTAATGCTATTTTTATTATTATTATTATTATTATTATTAATAATAATAATAATAATAATAATAATAATAATAATAATAATAATAATAAGCTTTATTTGTATAGCACCTTTCATACAAGAATTGCAGCCCAAAGTGCTTCACAGCAAAAACATAACAATGAGTACAAGATTAGACAGAGCATTTAATGCTATTTACTATGTTTATTCTGCTATTTAACACTATTTTTAATGCTATTTCACACGTTTTGTCTGTTTGTTTGTTTTTTAATTTGCATTTCTTGGATGATTTACTGTCTTGCATGCACTGTACCTATAATATAGTGGAATTATATTTTAGCAAACAAATATCATGTGGGAGAATTTATGGTTTTTGAGGGTTTACTCTCACATTTCCACTTCACTGTCAGCGGCACGGCCTTCTGTCCTCGTCTACACCTAAACACCTCTCTGTAAGCTCACCTGGCCTGCCCTGAGAAGGGAGAGGTTCAATCCAATTGTACTGTCGATCCCGTGCAAACACAACGTGTGTGTAGCAGTCCCGTCCATGTTTACTGTAAATGAAAGCCTTTGTCACGTCTGTTTACTCCGTCTTTCACACTTTAATCCACGTATAAACCTGACGCATTCATTGTCATAAGTCTCGCTTATAGTTACTCACACACACACACACCACACACACACACACACACACACACACACAGACCGAGTGCTTCCTGTTCAACTTGTCATACTTTTTCTTGCGGCTCATACAAAACGACATCAAGTCATGAAGACATGAAACAACAAGTTACAAACACCTTTCCATTGAAGTTGGGTTTAACCTATTTTTCTATTATGTGCATATTCAAACGAAGCTCCTCCAATCAGATGCAAGACTGAGATGTCACTATGCGGTGCCTCTGGGGAAATTTGCCTACTGGTGGGAAAGTTAAGATAAATGGCAGTGTAACCCTGCCAATAACTCCAACACCTGGCTGTCAGATTGAAGACTTGATAGTAGAGATATATATATATATATATATCTGTCCCACACTGCAGTCACAGATATGACAATGTACTGCGCTCTTCCTGCTCAGGCATAGCTGCCAAGATTATTAAACCCTGTCAGGAGCGTGACATTAGGACTATATTGAGTCATAGTAACAAAGAAATTCATAAATGTTTATCTGCGCGGGCACGTGAATGCTCAGACAGTGGGTGGAAGCCTGCCTGGCCACATTGAGGAGCTGTCAGAGAGATGAAGAAGCACCCAGATGGTACTTCCAAGAAGCCGCCGACAGGCCCTGAGGTTATAGGTGGGGTTCGCTCTCTAGTCGTGCAGCTGTATCGGTATGTCACCTGAACTTCTCTCCGACCTCACCCTCGCTACATGTTTCTGCCTCGGTGTACTCATTCTCTTCGCAGACAAGTTATACCTTGGAGTGGTTACAAGCTTCGGATGAGGTCAACTGTTGAACTTAAATACCAGAATGTGCTGAATGCTAATAGCTCTGTGGAGTCACATGACACGGCTGAACGCTAACAACAACAGCGCTAACATGCTGATGTTTAGCAGAGAAAGGTTTATAATGTTCACTATCTTATTAGTGTACTAATGGAGCTCAAGGTACCAAGGTACACTTACCACGAGCTATGCTCCAGTACAAGCCACAGGTCCACGTGGAAGGATATCCACGATGTTTCATACTACACTACCCACAATCCTAAAGTGTAACTGTAACGTCTTTGATTGGTAGAGCTCGCTGTGGAAAGTGAGGGGGCCACAGTGTCTCCATGGTCTGCTTCCAGAAGCAACATGGCGGCACCTTTGGAAACTGTAATATTACGAATATAGTTCTTGTATTTTCAGTTTCTAAAAACATTTAGTGAGAGAAAGGGGCCATGAGGTGGCTTGAATCTGCTTTTATTTTATATTTGAGATGGATAACAGTTAGTGTAAGTGTCACCAGCTGGTATAGTTTATGGGATGGGGAGTTCCTTCACTCTTAAAATAAAATAAAATGCTTTTTTTTCTCCAATTGTTTGTTGTTGCTCCATGTTTGAAACTCTTTATTTATGATACCGAACAGCTGATGGGAATGTCGTGAGTTCGTTGAAACGTTACCGTGGCAATGATCACTGAACGGCCTGTGTGTAATGTTATCAGGAGAAAGACATTGTTTATTCATCAAACCAGTCAACTTTGGTCAATTAGCAACTTTAACATTTTGAGAATGCACATATGACAGTGACAACAAAAGGTTTATGGTCTGTACGAAATAAATAGCAACATTGCTCATTTACAGCTTGGCTGAAGAAGAAACGAAACAAAAGGGTTAATCTTCATATTAAAAAGGCATACAGATGAGTCGTGACACTCATCAACTCACTAATTGCTCAACAAAGAAAAAATGCTCTCCTTTTTAAATAAAGCTTTTCAGTTTTAATATGCACCTTCAAGAGCCTGTTATAGTTAAATAAATAGAATGCTTTCCATTTTGTAACATGCACATCCAATTTGCCCGGGGAAAGTATTTACACTTCACTGATCCTACTTGTCCAACAAATCCTCCGCCTTTTTTTTTTTCTCCTCTAAACAATTCTTTCTCGCCACAAACTCTCAGACATACACAAATGTACAGTCACTCTTGCAGACATGCTGCACCTATTTACTATTAACACAATATCTAAAACCTATTGAAAGTGATCAAAATGCTAACGGTGAACATGGAAATCCATGTAGTGTAAAGAAGAAACAGTCCAAATACCACATCTTAACCAGGGGGGGGGGCTTACAAAAAGTTTGAGTTCACAATTGATCATGCACTGTATAAATTCACTGTGTCATTTGGTTTGAGAGTGGAATCAGTGGCTTCTACTTGTGTTTCTTTAAGTGAGCAAAGAAAAGAGTAACGCCTCCTGTGACAGATAAGCAAATCCTACTGAATAATCTCTAACAATATTTAAGTCTGTTTTTCCCCCAGGAATCGTCACCGTCCTACAACAAGTGGTTTCACTATCTTTGAGTAAGCTTCAGCACATAACCAGGAAGCTACTGCGAGGTGTCTTCTGTCGTGTCCGTGTTGGTGTAGAAGCTCCTGGTCGTCGCGCTTCACGTTGAGATGGGCAGTTTATTCTGTGCTGATGTGTTTCACTCTTCCTCTTTCATGACGCAAAGTAAGAGTTCTGCATGGAGTAGAGGCGGTCGATGGGGTTCCCCACGCGGGCCTGCATGGAGTTGACGTCCGACGACGCCATGAAGCAGTCGCTGAGGCTGGTTAAAGACGTGTCGCTGTCTATGTCATGGAATGCAGAATCATTACCTGCGGAGAGAAAGACGCAGAGATAGCCGTCAGGATTCTGTGGCAGAGGCGTCACTCAAAGGAACCCAACAACACCCCCCCTCCCTTCTCCCGACTGTGAAATCAATGCAATCTTGTATTTGAGATTTATAGCAGCTTTGGGAAATTATAATTACTAATAGTCACTTTGAGGAATGGCTGTTGTGTGTCATCACAATTGGGATGGCTGTTTTGTTCGATATCAAAGCTCACTTTTTGCTGCCCTCGCTGGGACAATTGCGGTCTATGAGGAAGCATGTAAACAAGGGGCATCCTCCTAAAAGATCTGGTTAATAGCAACTGCTTCCGCCTTTCATAAAACCTCAACATGTTATTTCTCTGGAGGGAATAGTTAACTTTATTACACTCTGGATCTTAATGATAGTGTTGCACAAAAATGGGGACAGTGTTTGGAGACATATCTTTTAATGCCTTGCCAATATTGTTCTTTTCCCCAAACCAAAGGAGTGATGAGACTGGGGATTTGGGTTCTTACTACTGAGATGAACTAAATGGAGGCAAATTATAAGGACGTTATGAACTTGAGGAAATGGTCCCTCTGGGGCTTGTTGAGACCATCACTCAGAAATGTGTTATTCCAGTTGCATCCTGTGGACTAATACTTCCATTGACGCCTCCTTTTGCATTTTAATTATTTCCTGTATCACACAGAAATCAGAGACTTGTTGTTCTCCCGTTCTGATTCATTAGCTCTCACGACCCTCAATCGTTGTCTGGATCGCACTTCATCTGGAGCTGACCACATGTTTGTTACCACCATTGGGAAACATCGTCAGTAACGCTGCACGTCTCAGAAGTGGAGGCGGCGAGTTAAAACCATATTAAACAGATTTAAAAATGAACATCAAAACAGCTTACGAGTGTTCTCGTGTTATCTCATGTGGGGGGAGAAGCTGCTCGTATCAGGGGAGCTGCGGCCTGAACACATGTCCCACGCTGGGGAGCGATGAGGTTGATCAAGGGACAGGCATGTGTGTGTTTCTAAGAGCAGGAGTGGGTGTTTCTTTTTTTTTTTGGTATATTCAGGGGGTGAGAGGTGGTTGGATGCTCACCATATGGGTTCATGTGGTCCCCGGGCATCTGTGGGGGGGTGAGCCCCTGTTGGAACGGGTCTGTGCTGTAACCGTTCTGATCCATGGCGACCAGCTGCTGCTGCGGAGGAGCCAGCGGTGTGAAGGAGTTCATCATCCCCTCCATTCGATTGGACATTACCTCTGCAGGAGAGGGGGGGTGGGGGGGGGGGGGGGGGACATTACAGAAAATGTCAAAAACAAATGCAGTCACGCACAGAGGGAAGAAAGGTGTGTGAGGGGACACATGTGAAGAGTTTCTGTTTTCTGTGATAGAATAAAAGGAGTCTGGTGTGAGATAGACATAATAACCTTTGCCTGCATCTGTTAGTATTTCCATGGAAACCTACAGTAGTCTTTCCTGTGGCTTCTCCCACAATCCCCTGCACAAACACCGCTCTGGGCTAACTGAGAGGGACAACTCCTCATCACCGGAGCCCTTCCCTCCCCTCTGGCTCCGCAGAATGACGTCTGCCATTCATTTAGTTTTGGTTACCAGACAGAATTTATGACTTGCTTTTGATACGAAGTCGTCTTGTTCACACAGTGACATGTTCTGTAGGTTGTTATTAAGTGTAATTATTCAATTTGTGAAGTCTTTTCTCACAACACATTGGAGAAGAAGCTCGTATGTTCACATTCAGAAACCCTTCAGACATCAGGACGAATACAAACGCTCCGTTTTAAACAATCATTTGGAGTCTGATATGAACTTGTTTATATATTTACATCTATTCCTTATCCATCATAGAACAATCATCACATTGCACACTGGACCACAACTGGCTGCAGCTTTCTCATTGGTGTCTGCACATACGTCTGTGAGAAGAACGTAAAGAGTAAAGCCGCTCAGAGAAAGAGCTACGAGACAATGAGCCTCCATTCTGTGTGTGTGTGTGTGTGTGTGTGTGTGTGTGTGTGTGTGTGTGCAGGGTAAGTACAGCGTTGTACCTTGGCCAAGTCTCTGAGAATTCTGTTGTTCTTGTTGTTGCTGCTGTCTTCTTGCCAACTTCTTCATCTGAAACGAAAGGAGTCAGAGTTGTGAGGAACCCCCAAAACTAACATGCGCTCTTTAATTTAAAAAGGATGCTCCTCGCTGTTCACCCTCCAATGAACTGCACAGAATCCGTATCTGAGTGCACTTCATTGTCAAGTATCAAAGGTTTTCACAAGATAATAATCAGAGAAGAGGAGGGCGTAGACATTTAATGCAAGAGTCAGCGAGATTTGCAACTCCTTTTTTTTTTTACATTTGTGAAAGGAATGCAAGTGATAAGTTTAACACACATAGTTGTGCTGATTTATTAGCCGGGCTCTGAAGATGGAACAAGGCTGTTGTAAAAGCACGACGCACGATCTGCTTCATCTCGTGTTAGCAGCTCTCACCTTAGCTCTCTGGTTCTGAAACCACACCTGCACCACCCGCACACTGAGTCCTGTCTCCGCCGCCAGCGTCTCCCTCACCTGAAAGCATCCAGAGAAAAGATTTACAGCGAGAAAAACTTCCCCAAGCACGCTGAAATGCTTTCCCTCCTCGACATATCTTCCACATTTCCCGATCGGCACGTTGCCTATTTGATTTGCTTTGATTCCAGCGAACGTTGAATGAATGCAGTGGTCTTTTTTGGACCTCTTGGTTATTGCCTCTTCAAAGCCTTGGACCCGGTGCAGCGCCTGTTCTTTAGGGCCCGGGCTATGGGGGCAGTTCTCCTATCTCAGTATGACATTTTGGTGCAGGCGGTCTGCGTTACACCAGCCTGCCTCAGCTAACACAGAACAGAATGCTGCTTGCCACTTCAAAGCACAGCTCTGAGGTGGAGGGGGGGGGGGGTTTAAATTTGAGAATTTTATTTGTGGAACTACTGTAGGGCTCGCGGTCAGCATCTAAACCTCCCATTACCCCAAATGCAGGAGCGGGGGATTCTTTCCTTTGCAGATGGTTTGAGCCGTGTGTTACCTTTCTGCAGGGTTTTGAGGACACCTCGAAGGACGCCTTGAAGGCCCGTCTCTGTTGAGTGGTCAGGATGGTGCGTGGTCTTTTGGGCCTCCTGGGATCCTTCCCGTCGTCCTTCCCCTGGCTTCCGATGCCTTTCTCCGGCTTGATGTCCAGCTCCTCGTCGTCACTTTTCTCTGCAGAGAGAGTCATTTTTTCTGTTTGAACCGAATACAGCCTTTTTAAGTCAGTGACAGTCTGCTGATGAATATATGTTCACTCTTCACACACCACAAGTGCATCAAACAAAGGAGACACATGTGTTTTTGATACTTTGTTATCAATTTATTACAAAAGGAAAAAGGCCACATGTACGATTAGCCTTACAGAAGTCTTGGAGAGCACAAGGAAATATGCACATTTGTCACTGAGCTGGACACGGCGTCACGTGTAATTTATTGCGCTCAGCTTTGTCTGATTTACACTAAATCAATCTCTGATAAGAATACTACTTCAACGTGAGCACATGTGGGGAACGTTCCTCCCGTGACACAGCAAGAAATTGCTCTATTTCAGACATTAAAATAATGACAACTTTCTTATGGATTGCTTCATTTTTACTGTCAGCAGCAGGATATTACAGTTTTGGGTAGTAAAAAGTCTTAATCTTAAATCTGTGTCATTTTTATGCTGCTATCCTACAACGTGCCGTTAAAAACGTAATACTAACTTGCTGTTATTAGATTTCTGTTATTAAGAAAATGCCTGTTAGTTTACTTTTATTTGACATTAAAGTCAGTTTGTCTGGTTGCAGCCACTAACATACAATAACTGCATATTCAACACTCTGTGTGTGTACGCAGTCGTTATGAATGTCTTAGCAGGGAAACAATATGTGACGCACTGTATCGTCAGAGTTTATCCTCTACTAAGGACAGGTTGGATTGAAGTGTTTGTGGCGTGACATAGAGCATGAAATATGTTTCACCTGCCACAAAGGCCACACTGCTATGTAAACATAACCTGAAATATAAATGACTGACAAAAAGAAAACCCATCAAATATCCATAAAGAAGAGTTTCCAGATGTAAAGCAGTTGTTGTTAATGAATCCTAATGATTGTTTGGTGTCTACAGGCTGTGATGAGAGGCTCGCATCATGGCTCAGTGTCTCCCGTTATCTGGTTCTGATAAGCATCTACATTTCTCCCCCCCCCCCCCCGAAAGAAACCTACATTTCGTCCGCCGCGTGCCGAGGTTAACCACTTGTTCATGTCGACAATTCTCTCGGAGACGCGCACAAAAGACATGCCTGCGCGATGCACCGGGACACGACAGAGCGAGGAAGACGCAGAGCAAATATTCCCACAAGTTGACAAAAGTTGACACAGGCACAGATGTATTTGACAAATTCCCCCCCCCCCTTCCCCCCCCCCTGCTTTTGTGCATGTCTAAATGTGAGCCAGATGGTAGTGAACAGTGAGGCTTGGCGAGATGCCTCATTGTGTGTGGAGGCTACAGGCGAGGAACACTAGAGCTGATAAGAGCCGAGGCGCAGGCTTTCTGCAGAAAGGCCCCAAATCCCTCTGTCACTCACCATGATACAGTGATTTAATTCTTTCCAGCACCAGACCCTGCCCACGCATGGAGAGCCATTAATACAGGGTGGCTTGGCTTCATCCTGTTTCCACTTCCTACTGTATCATAAACGCTCCCCGCTTGAATTAGAATGCTACAAGATCAGCCATTGAAAAGCTGCAGATGGAGCCGAGTTTTAGAAGTTTTTACTGCCTGCGAGATCTCTGAATAATCTCAGATGTTCGGCAGAAAAGAAAGATCTCTTTGAATATGACTAACTAAAAGCAGTTAGATGCAGCTTAGATGCATTCTGGTGGATGTCTATGTTGGCATTAGCACTGTGATGGAACAGAGCATACAGAATACAACACCCTGGTGCCACGCGACGATCGCACCACGGTGCTGTTCTCGCTCTCGTGCGAGAGGGTGCAGAGGGCTTCACCTGAGTCTGAGTCATCGGGGCTAACCGAGCTGAGTAAGTCCTTCTCCCTCTCGTAGTCGATCTTGCACAGCAGCTGACCCTCCTTCAGGACAAACTCGTCGCCCTTCCTCAGCTGGCGGTCGCACACGCAGCAGCAGAAGCAGTTCAGGTGGTAGACGCACTCCAGGGCGCGCATCACAAACTCCGTGGGGGCGATCTTCTCCAGGCAGCCGCTGCACTTGGTCGCAAACAACCTAATGACGAAGAAGAGGGAAAGGATCATTGTAGGTGTGCAGATGACCAACACGATGTTACTTCTGAAAGGAGAGATAGAGCGTTAATTGTTTTGTATATGAACATGTTGCGTTTAGAAGAAATAAAATGCAGCTTTGCTCTGTTCGGGGTTCTGATTGTTTTACACACGTAGTAACTTTAGATACATAACGCTGCACAGCTCTGCTCTTCCTCTGCTCTTCCTCTGCTCTTCCTCTGCTCTTCCTCTGCTCTTCCTCTGCTCTTCCTCTGCTACTATTACACCATGTTTTAGCTACTTGGGGCCACAATGGCTGCTGTTCAGAAGTGCTGGATTATTCACACGACATTATCACATGTTCATTATTAACATGATATAATCCCAACATATATATATATATATATATATATATATATATATATATATATATATAATATAACCTTTAAGAGGAGAAACAGACTTTATTTCTTATAATAATAAGCTGTATAACACGTAATTTCTCTGGCTTTTGACTAAAGAGTGGAGTTGGCTTGCCGATCCTGTGGGCAGCCAGGGAGGTGATTCCTTTAGGAAGCAGCTCATCTGTTAAAATTTCTACCGTAGGCCAACCCCCCTCCCCCCACCACCACAACTTCTACATTTCTTTAATATCCACGACACCATATCTGCATCAGATACCATATCAGAGAGCAGGATTCATCGCTGACTACTGTGCTGCCCTCTGGTCTGTTCATATTTCATCTTACTGTCTAATATCACGGCCCCCGTGGCGCAACACTCTGCCTCTATCGCCATTTCCTAGACAACACCTCCATCTTCTTTTATATCCTTTCAGGAAGATGTTTGCATTGTTTTATTGGTGACTGAGAGACATTTAATTTGTTCTGTGTTGTTGAGAAGAAGCCACATTAAGTGGAGCAAGGAGGCAGGGAGTGTGGTTGATCTTGTCCAGCCGTAAAGCTGGATTTATTAGCGGCCTCTTTGTTTGCCCTGGTCTGGAAGACAGCTGGCAACCGCCTATCTATTTGTGGTGAACATCTATTTCATTGTGCAAGGCAGGGAGGCAGCGAGAGGAGCAATTGACATCATGTGCTGGTTCGGGACAGGGATGAGCGATAGTGATGAATATAATGTGTAAATATGAGCGAGGGGGGGGGGGGGGGGAACCAAAGGATGGTTTTGTTATGGTAATGTTGTTATAGGTGCTGATTGAGTACTGATACGGTGTGTGTTCACACATGTGTATGAGCAGCTGTATGCACGCTGGAAACAAGATAGCGTGGCTTTTGTTGTCGTCTAACGCTTTGCACAATCATTTCTACACTTCTGCAAATGATTTCATGTTTATGTTAATTACGTCACATCAATTGTGATTAGTAAAAGTGTCATCGCAGCAGAAATGTCTTTTTAACCGTCATGCAGCAGCGAACCAACGGAGATATCAGAAGCTGGCACTCACAGGGTTCACACAATCCTTTAATCTTTCATTTATTACAATAAGGTAAGACGATTATTATTATTAACTATGGAAAAAACCTCAAGGATAATCCCTTGAGAAAAGAAATGTTGGCATGCTTCTCAAACAAGCAGGGTCGTAGTTTAACTCACCGACCGACGTGGCTCTGTCTTCTAAACAAACCAGAAGTTTGGACGTCAAAACTCAAAACCACCCGACTCATAAACAGGAAGTGTAACGCGTCTGACACGTCTCGTGAAGACAAACTGAATATTCAGGGACTTGTTTCTAGTTTGTCCGAGGGATTAGTGTGTTGCATGCTGGGATTGGCGCAAAGAGGTGATGAATCTGTCAAGGAGAGTTCCCAGCTCTAACTCTAATGTTTAGCTAATGATTGCCGGCTTAGGGCTAAGAAAGAGAGCAAAAAGTTGAGGAAATGACTTGTTAGTGCGGTTTTGATACGTCCAGGGCTCCGCATTCACCTACGACCGCTCTCTCACATCTTCTCATCTCGATGAAAACATTCTCATTCAGCCCTCTTTCCTTTCTTCTTTCTCCTCGCCGCGTCTAATCTTGTAAGCCATTATTTTTCTATTTCCCCTCTCTGTCACTTTGCATTATTTTTGCTGCTGTAATTCCTATTCGTCCCTTTTGGAATCTTCCTGTCCCTGCTTTGTCCTCGGGTCTAATCCGGACTTTCTGCCTGTTTTCAGTCCCCGGTCCCCATTCTCAGCGGGGTTCAGATGGAATAGCCATGCGTGACGCCCCTTCTATGGCAACCACACCTCCACAGGAAGGCAACGGCGACTTTTCGGATGGGCAGAGAAGGCCTTTGAGAAGCTGGCAGCAGAAGTAAATCCTTCTCTAAGGAACAAGGAGAATTAGCAGGGAGCAGTGGACTAGGGATTTAACCCTACCCCTCTCCTTTGAAAGGCACAGTCAGTCCCACTCCTGCGGCTAGCCACAATCAAACAGAGGAGGAGTGGGGAGGTGGCAGTGGGGAGAGGAGAACACAAACTCCCTGAATGACACAAGCAGTGGATTGTGGAGGAGCCTAATCCCACTTTAATACCTTTCCAAGTTCAGCTGCTAAAGAATGCTCTTTAAAACAACACCACTGTGTGAGCAGTGAAGGTTGACCAGGGGGAGGCACGCCATTCAGCCTCCCCAACATTACCTGATTAGTGGTTTGAGGGCCGGGCCAGTGCGCCGACAGGAGGAGATGTAAATGATTATTTTATATATAGAAAAACATAATGTTAGCGGAAAAGGAGGCTTCCCAGCTCTCTGTGAAGCTCTGCTGGGATATTAAAGATATCAAAGTGCTGTAGGTGCGAGTGGAATCAGACTTAAAGTGATTTAGGAGATCCTTTAACACGTTCTGCCTCTACTTGATCCCACTGACCCATCACACTAAGACCTGCATTCACCTAAAATCCACTTTCTGCCAATCAGCTGTTTGGGTAACATGACTCCCGGTGTCGCAGAGGCACCTTTAAGCTCGTCTGTGTGTAAAAGACACCACAAAGAAGACCACCAGCAGGACAACCCACGTCCCCAGCTCTCGCTTTTTTTCCCTCCTCCCACACCTGAGCGCACAGATCAAGTGATGAGACTCCTCCTGTGTGGATCAATGGCCGCATCTCAAGCAGAGAGAAGTGTCAATGTTTACCCAGGGCCTCCCCACAACTGGACTCATAAATGGAGAGAAAGAGCCCATCTCAGCACATAGCTCCCTCCCAGAGGAATCATTACGTCCCTGTTTTTAATCCTGTGTCCACATACCTGTAATCCCTTGTCTGTTCTTTCTTACGTTATCTATGGTTCTCTCTTCCTCTCGGTGACAGATTATCACACTGCTGAGGCTTGTAACGCTACAAGCTGTGTTTTTAGCAAATGCACCAAAAAAAAAACACACACGAAAAGAAAAAAAAAGAGCATTATGAAGAAGACAAAAGCCAACGGGGACCGACAGTTATTTTGTCTGATGAACACTTCAACCGAGCCAAGTGCAGCTGAGAGACTTCGGCCTCTCTGCTGCTCTTCTTCTTCCCCCTTTTTTCCAGGCACTTTGGAGAACTATGCACTCTCCCTTTGAACAGATTATAGGCAACTTAAAGTGTGACAACATCTTAAGCTCTCACCACATGTTGCCAATGATTTCCCTTCTACAGACATTACATTTAATGCTTCTGCCGCAGTGATAAGCATCAGGAGGACTGGGCGGGATAAAAGAAATCCAAAAGAATAAGAGAGAGGGGAGAGGGGAGGGGAAGGGGGGGGGGGGGGAGAGTATGGAGCTGCTTATGGCGCTTGATAATCATGCTACATTTAGCAACACATGCAACAGTCTCACCTACTCCCCTTTTGCTATTGAACAACACTCGGAGAAACACCATAACAATTAAGGGAAGAATAGCCCGGGCTATTATGTCACCGCATCCCTTCAAAGACAGAGGGGATGAGGATTATCCAGGCAGCAGCTGTAAGCTATTACTTTGAAGATGGGCTCTCGTGTTTGAGCAGGAAACCTGTGGCCATGCCAATCATGGCCGAGGTGAGAGATGAAGCCTGCGAGGCAGGTCAGACAAGGGCCTCCGGGCAGGACGAAGGGCATGTGGAGCAATCGGTCAACCGCGCACGCTTGACACTTCCTGACTTAGCGGCTACATCTCGAATCTGTCTTTTCTTGGCAGCTAGCTGAGTTTTTTTAAGGAAAGCAGACGTGAGTCTCAACAGGATAGTTAGTAGTTTGAGGAAATACGATCGGGAATGATCAAGAACTGTGGGCTGAATATATGGCTACAGGCAGCAGCCGGTTAGCTTAGCTTAGCATTAGTAATGCAACAGGGATGGAAAAACCTTAACGCTATGGTTCATTGAGAACATTTTGAGAAGAAATGCTTTCTTGCCGAGGGTTTTAAATAGAAGATTAATACCATTCTAGTCGGCAGTCAGTTAGCTTAGCTTAGCATAAAGACTGGAAACAGCTAGCCTGGGTTCTTTCCAAAGGTAACAAAATTCACCTACCAGCACCTCTAACACTTAATAACGAGTAATAGCATCGCACATAACCACCACTTGTTACATTTCAGTTATTGTAATTAAAACACGTTCCTTTGTACAGAGCCAGGCTAGCTGTTTCCATGTTTTAAGCTAAGCTAAGCTAACTGGCAGCGTGCTATAGCCTTATATTTACCAAACAGATGTAAGAGTGGTATTGATTTTCTCATCTAACTCACGACAACAAAGCGTATTTCTTAAGGCTCCCAGACTATTGTTTTCACATACCTCAATGAACATTTAACCAAATTTAATGAATAGCTCATTTCTTCCAAATTCTCAGGTGGAATCTCGCTCCCTGGAAAGACAACAAACACTTCCTTCTCAAAGCGGCAGCAGAAGTCTCTGAGCGGTTAAACAGCCACTTCTCAGCTCCTTGTGAGAAACGCCTTAGTATGTGAAGATTGGTTTCATAGCAACAGTATCAAGAGCTTCAGCATAAGAGGAAACATTTGATGCCCAGATGTTGCAGGCAAACCTTTTCAACTCTAACATGAGGAAAATGACTTTGTTATGTACGGTCCTGTTGTCCTCGAGAAGCAGCAGGCGCTATAGACGATGACCGCAGCGGGATAAAAATAGCAACCTGAACTGAGCTAATACAAGCGTTTGATTGCTTTCAGAGGGACATATGAGAAAAGCACTCCCACAAGTTTGACTTCAACACAATGGGTGTGCATGTGTAACTAAAAGCAGCTCAAGCATACGCTGATTCATTCTTTCTCTACGGGGTTAAAACAAACTTTGGCTCTGCGTGAGTAGCACGGCGCAAAAAAGAAGTGGGGCAGAGAACGCTGTCTCCGTAAATGATCTCAGTAGCTGACCTTGTTTCATGGTATCAGCATTTCTCTTTTGAGCATAGATTCATGGAGAGTAATGAAGCCAAATAAAAAAGTGCCATCCTCCTGCTCCCAAGGGCCAGCTGTAGTCAGCTCTAAAAGCTGCTTAATCACCATCCCGTGCTTACTACATTAGCATAATAATGGCCTTTAAATTGAGGCTCTTTGTTTTTTAATTAAACTCCCAGCAGGTAAAAGTAAAACACATTAACGGGAGATGTGTACACCACTAATGGCCCAAAGGTGCCTTCTTCATCACACAGCTCTGGCCACAGGGTTCTGCTTGTTCCCCGCACTGAAGCGCAGCAGCCGGCTTGCCTGCGAGCTCACAGGGGAGGAATGAGACGAGCTGATTGCACTTGGCATAGCAAAGATAATAGCGGAGACGTGTTCGATGTGTTAGCGTACGCGTACGCACCTGCCCTACATCTCAGAGGGAGCACGGTTAGTAATCGCTGCTGAGCTGAACTATAGTGAATGTGTAAAAAGACACTGGGTTACAGTTAGTCTGGAGCGAGGTGTTTCCAGGATCGTCTATCCCACACGTCCGCTGTTGTGAAAATAAATATGGCCACTTTATTTCTATGGCAGCATGAGCTCCTATGCGCTGGAATGTGCGGCTCCTCAGACGAGTCCCCGTCCAGACAGACATCCCAGGCATATCTGTACATAACGCCATACCGCACAGCTGCACAAAGAAATCCTAACCCTTAAGTCGTTATTCAAATGATCTCATTCCAGGAGGCTGCGTTTCCCAGATTACTCAACACTTGAAACACAGTTTGGAGAGCACGAGGTGCTCGTGTGCATTGTAACCGACTGCAAGAGCCTAAAACATATGCAAATAGTGTGCATGTATATTTTTTTGACCAAAGCAAATGCGAGACGATGTAACTCACGCTGCCGTCAAACTATATGAAAATATATAAGGCTACACGTAATACTACATGCAGTCAATACGGTTCATGCAAAGCTCCATGTATGCGGAGAATTGTCCTGCAGCATGAAGCGACCCGAACGCTTCTCCTTCACAAGTATCTGCTAATGAGTCACTAGGAAAACAGCGTGGAAATAATCCTCCCCAGCCACACAGGTAGAACAAAGCTCATGGAGTGAAAAGGACAGTGTATTGGGCAGCAGAGGAGGCTAAGCACACATCTAAATACAAGAGTAAGCAGGCAGGCACACATGATGCTGTTTGGACAGCTGGTGTTCCTGAGTATGTAAAATGAGTGCAACATCGCATTTAGGCTCAGCTTTTAGAGCTCACAACAAACAACCCGGCGAGCGACAGCATCGGTGATTATGACAGTAAAGATGGATTTTTTTCTGCTTATTATTATTATTATTATTATTATTATTATTTTTATTTTTTTGTACCTGTTCCCAAAGTGGAGTCGATCCTCAAACAAAGAAATGAAAAGGCTGTGAATTATAAGGCTGTTATAAAGTGCTCAGCTCTGCCTTTTGTCACCTGCAGTAAGTGAAGCAGTTTGTAAGGACCATCGCCGCTGGAGATGTGACATGTTTACAACGCGGTTGCCTCTGAAAGAGCAAGACGCCCAGAACCGAACTGAAACAATCCCCCCGGACAGCTCCCGTTAAAAGCTCCTGTAAAATCATCTGCACCCATTTTATATATTTCTTTACAATTCTGTCTGGGCCTCTGTTCGTTCGTCCGCCCCCTTCCGAGCTAATCTGCGCGAGGTGGAGCAGAACCCACCATTAAGGATTGGGCCGGCTCGCCGAGCCACAGCAAGTGATTGCCGCTTGTGAAAGAGCTGGGAGAGCTGGGAGAGTGATGGCTACAATAAGTGTAATGGCTATCACATGTTTTAGCGCTACGGCTGACTGTAACTGCCCACAGACACTCAAGCTTCATCTCTACTTGTTCTCTTTCTTTCTAATGAGACTCAGGAGTTGACTCCAAATGCTCTTTGAGGAAGGAAAAAAACACAATTATGATCTCATGTCCAAATAAAACTACGTTCTCAAAGACTAGATTAAATGATGAAGTAAGCAACGCTAAGATACTTTACTCTCTTTATTGTAAGAAAATAAATGGACTCATCTGACTAGATTCAGAGCTGGAACGGTTAAAAAACAACATTTGGATTGGAGGGCTTTATAATTACTATTGACCCAGAGGTTCTGGGTCTAAGAAATAAAACAAACAGTAATAGGAGGTGTTCTAAAGCACAAGTCTGCAAATATGCAAAGACAGGGTCTGGTGGAGAGCATCACGCTTTGGCTTCTTTTCTCCGCTCCTAATCTGTGGGCCTACACAATATTAAGACGGCTTTGGAGCCACTTGTGACCCAGCTGTGCACTAATGAAAAATTCCACAGCTCTGTGCAGAGGCCAATGGAGCTTGACCCCTTTCCACCCTGAACCAAGCAATGTCCATCTTGAGGAGTTTACCAGGCCTGAAAGATACTGGATTAATAGGTAGCAAAGGAGAAAGAGAGACAATCTGGGAAAGACTGAACAAAACAAAAAAGCCCTTGTGTGTTTCCCCCTTCTTCTCTTCCTCCAATCTTTAGTATATCGGTGTGAAGTAAAGTGTTTGCCCAGGTTTTAATGGCCGAGAGATGATCTGGAGATCATTGTGATGGAGGCTGGTTGGATGAGGGGGCTCTGTTTACTTAACAGAGATTCAGTCTAAGCCCAAAATTAGTTTGAGGGGGGCGGGGGGGGGGGGGGGGGGGGAATGTAAAGCAACCGGGAATTAGACGTTGTTCACAAGATCCGGATTCATGCGCTTGTGATCCTGCTGCCCTTGATTCTCTGTCTCTGCGTCTTAACCGAGACAAAAGAAAGAAGACTGTCGACTGGATAAGGATATACAGTAAGCAATTATAGAGTAATGTACACCATGTTAACTACTCACTCAAGTCAATAAGCAGTGGTGGTTTGTAGAAGGATGTATATGTTTTGGTCTGGTCTGTCTTTCATTATCTCCTCCTTTTTTGTTCTTAGCATTTATTTATCCGCACCGAAACATCATTTAATGAACCCCCAGATAAGCCACCCACTCGTCTCCTTTAGCTGCTAACAATCAGCCGCACAGATACAAAGTCGTGCAGAGAATATTTTGGGAAAATAGCAAAGAATCTGAGAGGAAAATAGACAAGTATAATTAAAAAAATGATGCAAAAAACAAATAAAATAAATGCCTTTTTCACGACAGATGGACGTCACGATATCACACTTTTAAGGGAAGAAATGAGCAAAAGTAAAAAAAAAAAAGAAAATGGTGGCGGCGTCTGAAAGACTGCCTCAATTAAGCAGGATCAATACCAAGCATTTCACCCAGGGCAACGCTCACCGTCAATTTAAATTCTCATCAAAACAAATGATAATAATCTAGGTCTATAGGAGCTTCCAAATTATTGATGCTCTTAAATTGCCACATACTTTAAAAGATGAGTCCATCTTTGATATCCCTGAGGGAATACACTACAGAGCTAAATAAGGGGTGGGAGGGGCGGGTGAGAGAAAATGAAAAAGGGAAAGCAAATGAAAAATAAACATTGTTATTGAAAGACAGGATGCTTTAAGACCCGGGGGCCAGGGATTAACATTCAGATTAGCATTCAAATAATATATTTGAATTTGTGATCAGCGATCCTCTTCAAAGAGCTAAATCCCAAGATTAGCAGGTGTTATGCTAAAAAGCTGTGTTTTTTTGTCAGGAACGTAGCTACACTAGCCAAACAAATATGTCTTTCAGTGCGAGGGGCTGGCATGGATGTATGGCTGTAACGATGGCGACTGACTGGTAGTTAGGAGCCTTGGAGAGGGTGCAGTGTTGGAATGTGTCAAACAGACAGAGGGGCGCACAGACGCCGCAGAGCAAACCAAAAACCTGCTGTTTCACTAAAGACCATCGGCTACATTATTGAGACCACCTACAAATTCCAGGGGTCTTTGGGTCGACGGGGAAAGAAAGGTCATTTTGCATCGTTATTATTTTTTTTCTTTCTCTCTGGATCCGTTTGATTTAAGAGAGGCCTGGCTGAGAGAGTCAAACGTAAAAGTGATGAATGTGTATTAGAAGAATAAAAGAAAATGATAAAGCGCTGCTAAAGAATCACATCGGGTTCAACTAAATGCCAACGGCTCCTCGTTTTATCTACCGTGGGTCACTCCGCCACCCAATTAAATTAAAGGAGAGATGTTTTAAGCAATGTGAAAACAGTCTACCGGCCGTTAAACAAAAGTGTTGTTTAAAAGCAATCCACTTAATATAATATAATATTAATATAATATTTCATTCTGATTAAAAGTAAGAGTTCATATTTAATTCCTGCAATAATTGTTCTATTTGAAATACATATAAATGTTGTTTTATAAATAAAGATATTTACTTAAACTCTGTATTTAAGTAAAATTATCATGATTTTATAAAATATGATGCATTATTTAAACTGCTATATAAAATAATCCCCACCTGAAATTATACAAATAATATAATATATATTATTATAACACCATAATGGAGCTTTGAATACGAGTACTTTATTTTATACTTAAAAAAAACATTTATTTTTTACTCGAGTGACGTTTTTAGTGCAGGATTTGTAAAAGATCGAAACACTTTGTCAAATCAGACATGTAGATAAAAGTATACAAGAACAAAAGCACTGCAGAATCAGCTGCATGTATATTTCTGTTGCTACTTGTCATTAATTTCCTGCAAAAAAATGTGTTTTTTAATTGTATGTTTATGCAAACTCAGCAATCATTGTTTTGTTTTTCTCTTTACCTTCTCTTTAGAGAAACACCTGCAGCAACGATTCTGTTTATCATTTCAACGTTGTTATCTACGATATACATTCCATCCCAAGATACAAACTAAAAAGAACAATAAATGAATTGTGTGGACTTGTTGCAACCTGCATTGTGTACGTGGGTGTTTGTGTGTATGATCTTAAAAGGGAAATTCTCTCACCATCGTAGCAGCTAATGTTACTGTGAAACTATTCTGTTCATGTCGTAAAGTATTCAAGCTTGCATTTTGCCCCAGGAGGTCTGGCGAAGAAGTCTTCTGATGCACTTTTCTCTGTCATGTGGTTGGCTGAGTGTAAAATCTCATTTCTCGAACTGGAAGAGAACAGGTTCGGCAAAATTCCCTTTTCTCCACGTGGAGCCTTTAAGTGAAGCACGGCACGACACGGCACGTCTGGTCTCTCCGCAAACCCGACCTGCGGCGCTTACCTCCACACAACGCAGGGGTCTTGCCGCGGCCCTTTACTGACTGCATTATGACCCCTAACTGAGCATTGACAGGGTTTGTTTTCCCTTTTGCAATAAATTGACATTGCATTGTAGTGATACAGGTGCCTGGACTCAGATGACTCATGCATATGAGGCCTGGTTAAACGGCCTGATATTACTCTCAAGAGAGCGTGATGCGGCAGCAGCTGTAGTTATGCATATTCGGCTGTGAACAAGGCCACTGGTGCCCCTGCCACTCATTGTACACATGATCGAGCCGATATGGATGCGTATTTGTCTTCAGACGCGATGACAATGTCCCCCGCCGCAGTGACACCCGTGGTCAGCCCTCTCAGCAAGGAAAAAGGTTTGTATTCAGCCACCAATTTTACACTCTCTTTAGGTCCAGGAGTGTCTTTGTGTGCCGGGGAGCAGCCCCATTCTCTGTGGCTGTCTGAAAAAAGCAGCTGTTTCTATAATGCTGTGGCAGCACTTTATGTTGCAGAATGATAAATGAAGGGGAAGAGGCAGAGCTGAGGTGCAGCTGAAACGCACACACGCAGAAACAATGGCATAGGAGGGCCTGTGCACTACATGGATATGCTCTCTGACGCCTCTCTCTTTCAGCCTCAGCCTCTCACACACACACACACACACACACACACACACACACACACACACGTTTTCTGCAGGTTAGACTCCTGGAGCTCACCCATAGCTAGAGGTTATGAGAGTGTGTTGAAGCAGGGGGGGGGGCTAACAGACTGACACGTCCCACCAGTCCCGGTGCAGACCCGGGGGAATGAGAGGTTACGGTGGCCGTCCCACCGGGACCTGTCGCTCCTCTGTCCTCGGGGCAGTCATCTTCCTTTCCACCACCAACCTAATGACAGAGCCTCGAGGCCTCATCACTCCACCCACAGCTCCACACTGCTCTCTCCCCGTTGTCCTACCCAGGTGTCTGTCAGAGGGGTGTCTGCTCTGCGACTGGTGTAGCCGGTCACATAAAGGCCCCCCACCCCCCCCCACCCTCCCTTTTCTTCCTCCCACCGTGCCTCCTCCTCATAGCCCCGGGCTCAGCCTTTCATTTTGAAGTGGCGCAGGCCAGCTCTGCACCAGCCTGGGCCCTCGGCCTGCAGCCTGCTCCATTGTTTGGCCTCAGAGAAAGACTATTATTTCAACTCAATTTACTGTGAGTAAACACTGAGCGATAAGGCCCCCTGTCCTATCCCTCATACACACACACACACACACACACACGCTTCTCTGATCCCTCCCTCCCTGACCGTGGGCTGTAATATACACTGCCAACAAATCACTGCTCTCAGCCCATTGCTATCACTGGCTTTAGAATGGAGCTTACTAATTCACTTTCCAACACAGATCAGAGGACAGGCCTCATGTGTTTTCACCACCGCGCGGCATTTAAAGGAGCTTGTGGCCCTATGGTGGACTGTTATAAATTTTAAGCAACAGCATTCTCACATCTTAACCAGACTATTCACATGCTAAACCTGTGCTATTCAGATACAAAATATGCAAAGATCCCAAAGCGTGAAACAGTGCCGCGACACTTTATTAAAATACAGAATTTTAATCACTTTCGGCATCAGTAATATCAAAGACGAGCCGCGTGATGAACGATCAGTTGAGCGCAGAATAATCACGACGGTAGCTTTTTGTGTTTCCAAGACAATGGACGCAGAGTGACTGGTGACTCACAGCTGCAGGAAGGAGACGTTGTGACAACATGTATTGCTCCAGATAAATGTGACATTTTTCAGTCTGTAACACCTATTTTGCTTTTAAAAAATAAATAAATCCTGTTTGTTTTTTTCTTCATTGTTTCACCACAGAAAAGCCCTCGATCCCACTTCTGTGTGAGGACCTGCACTATGTCTTAATTACACAGAATTATCAGCCCGCTTTAAATAGCAGTCGTTTGCACTGTCTCCGCCTTATGTGGCTAATATAATTATTCGGAGTCTACTTTATCTTAGGCAGAAAGAGGCTGACACAGTAGCACAAACTAATGTGATAAAAGCTTAGCATATCACGGCTTGATTCGAGGATTTTAAAGGTAAGTGTTTATGACAAGGTAATAATGCCTCATGCAAAAGGCTGGTCTGTAAATTGGTTAGTTAAGGCATGATGGATGAGGGGGAGCCTAACCTTATTTCCAATAGAGCCTCTTGATTTCTAGAGCTGTGGATAATGAATTTGATTTAATTAGACCATCCCTCATCTAATTAAGAGTGGGAGAAATCTGACCCTGTGTGTAGTCTTAAAACAGGCACTTCTTCCAACCATATGGACATAAAGGAGCAACTGCAAATTCAGCATTTTGGGAGAAGAAAAATGAACGCTTTGTTAAACAGTCATCACATTAGCCACAATTACTATTTATCTAAGCCATCCTTCATCAAATAAGTAAGAAAACATAATCAATTAAAAAATATAATTATTAGGTGAAATAAAAACAAACTACCAGCCAATTAAGAATGGAGTTGAGAAGATGGTACTAGGGATTAGGCAACAGCTATAAAGGTCCAATTAAAGTAGTGATTCATCATCAGATTATTAATGAAGCTGGAGAGGGTTCTCCGCAGTATTGGTAATGGGCTGCTTGGCCTATCTCCCCCTAAACCCTCTGGGTAGACCTGCTCCTTACTCTGCCAAGGTAATCTCTTTAAAGGCCGAGGATATCCAGCCCACCAGGCCCCCGAAGGCACCCTCAAGTCTCTCCCACCGCCTGCTCTACTCTGCGCTTCACCTCACAAGGCTTGACAACTCTCATTATGGCGCCAACTTTTCCAGGCTTCACCTTGGAGAAAGAAAATAAAAAAAACTCTCTCAACTTGATCATTCTGACAGCCCCGGGTGTTGTATTTGTCATCCTCCGACTAACTGGACGTGCTTGCGAGAGCTGGGGATCTGAGGAGGAATGATGTAAAAGTGCAGATATCCCAAAGCCGCTTTCTAATTTGCTTCCGGCTCCGATGACGTCCGAGGCTGTGGGAGGATATTATCCCTGGCTGAAATATTTAAAATCAGCTGTTATTCACTGCGCATGCTAGAAAGCCTTAACGTATCATCGACAGTCCATCTCCTCGTGCACGCTGAAGAACCAGCTCACAACACACAACCCCATAGATGCTTAGGTAGCCAACAACACTGCAGATCCAATTACCTGTAATACACACTTCAGTTTATCTCACTCCCAGTCATTATCTAAATTGCCGACATATTATTAGGGTACCTGCTTGAGAAGTGTGTGTGTGTGTGTTTCTCTTTGTCTCCTAATAGGGCCCAAAGGGAGTGTTGTTTTGTATGTAACCCTCAGTAGGCTGTAAAGGAATGGGCTTTATAACTGCTTTCCAAAACAAAGGCATGCGGGAAGCACAGAACACTTCACCATTATGCACCAAACACAAACGTATCTGTCATGACATGGTGAGTGGTGGAATCAGGAGATTAATTATGTGATTGTGGAGGAAAGGAGCCCGGCCCTCAGTCGGAGCGGTCCCTCATTACATTACCTCGGGCCTCCAGAGGAACCCAATTGACTTCAGAGGCACGCGGCTCCTCCGTAGAAGACCCGCACTGATTAAGAAGTGTGACAACTATTAACGCTTGATTTTTGTTGTTGTTTGCGTGTCCTTAGTTGTAGTCGTGCTCCTCTAGTGTAATTCCAGCAGGTGGAAATCAAACCCTTTGAGGTTAAAAGTCCATTTTTGGTGGTGATATTTGGAGTAAGTCCCTCATTCAGGTTGATGGAATACTTTGGATTTAATTGACACTTGTATACCCAATTCTCTTCATTATAAACACTCGGCTTTCAAGCTTCTCTTTCTTGACTCGGTCGATTTTTGTTTCCCCGTGAAATCTGAGTCTAAGTGAGCTCTGGAAAGAAAAAGAAGCAAATTCCTTAAAAACCATGGATAATGCTGCTGCATTTTAGTTCAAATGACATTTCTTTTAAAAGCAGCAGAGTGCATTGCTTTTTACCACCAACATTCCTCTTGAGATCGTAGATATTAAGAAAAAATAATACTCTGTAACTGCAATCATGTGTTTAAGCCGTTTGCGTGTACAGTTTGTGGAAAGACTCTCCTCTTATCTTTGTTTAACCGTCACTATGTCTTACACTTATTTAATGAGCAGACCAGCGCTGAGACTGTCACGAGCCCACAAAGGGGAGAACTGAAGGCCAATCGCACCTCGCATCATTCAAATCATGTCCATGCAAGTGAGATGTACTCTTGACACTGGCCGCTCCTCGGAGAGCCGTATATGCAATTGCAGAAAAGCTGCGGCTAGAAAATGTCTCATCCATAGGGACGCTCACAAGCAATAACACACCGTATGAGAGACAGACAGATAGATTGAATAGAGAGACAGCTAGACGGGCAGAGATCAAGTCCAATCCCGCTCCCGTCATCTGGCTGTACGCTCACAGGTCAGGCTTAGATAATCTAATTCCTGGGCTTTCCCACAAAAAGCCAAGTGCCACTCAGGAGAAGTGGCAGGGAGAGAGAGAGAGAGAGAGAGAGAGAGGGGTTTGGGAAGTGGATGTGGAGAGGGTGGTGGTGGTGGTGGTGGTGGTGGGCTTGAATAATTATGAATCAGGGAGCTTAACCTTCTGGGGAGTTAATTTGAAGAGCACTGGGGATCGGGGAGTGGGACTCTTTATTTCCCTGGGGTGCCCCTAATGCCATTGTGAGGGAATGGAGAGATCAGGATACGCAGCAATATCGTGTCTGTTAGCCACCATATGACGAGCTGACCCCAGAGCCGCGCTCCACAATCACACCTGCCGTCATCAGGGCTAATTTGTTAAACATATCAATAGCGCTCTGCTGGCCTTTTCTCTGCCACACCGGACCATTGATTCAGCCGCCGCGCAGAGTGACAATACCCCCCCCCCCCCCCCCTCAATCCCCTTGACTCCCCCCCCCCCCCCCCCCTCATCCTCTCCGCCAACAGACACATCAAATCCCTAGCGATCTATGGGCTGTACTTTTTTTCTTTCCTTGTGAGAAGAAAAAAAAAAGTTGGATGATGATCAAAACCACAAATAAATAAATCAATTTTATATCTGTTGGCACGTTTGCAACAATTTCATGCCAATCTGCAAACATATTAGATCTTCTAAAAAGCCTACTTACATCCAAAGCATTTGCTTTCCCCAGCCCACATGCACAGTAAGCAGTACAAGACACAAAAGTAAAGGACGAGGGAAGACAAAGAGAGGACAGAGACACAGAGCGAGGGTTACATAAATCACAGCATGCAAAGAAATGATACTTTGCAGCCTTGGCTTTGCGAGGGCCGCTAGCTGGAATTCTTTTATTTGGAGCGGGGGCCTCTGTCCCAGGCTCTCACCGGGAGAGTCTCCTGTCATGTTTGCAAGCATGGAGGTTGAGAGATTGGATGGCTCGCTGCTGGCTGGTTGGCTGGCAGAAAGAGCCTGTTGTGTGGCTGTGGCAGCAGCAGCAGTAGCGGCGGCGGCGGCAGCAGCAGCAGCAGCGGCAGCCTATGGCAGCGCAGACCTCGACATCTGGATCCAGTTTGCAGAGAGCACACTCAGACAGGACCGGCTCTGCCAAGGAGAATCTCAACCCTTTGATTCCTACTCCCATAGCCCGCTCTAATTGTCATCCCTCATTATTTAGTCAAAGGTGGAGGGATGAATCATAAACTATTACAGAGAAATGACATTTCCTGCTCTGAGAGAAATCCTCCTCCGCCTCGCGCCCCCCCCCCCCCCCCCCTTCTCATCTCAGCTGATAAGGACAATGAGTTTCATACACGACTGCAGTGCAAACATCTCTCATCGCTGCTCATATCATTAAGATCTGAGCAGAGAGGGTCTGAGCACAGAACTACAACTGATTGAAGAAGGGAAGGAGCCAATGTTGCCGCTGATTTGAAGACAGTTTGTCAATTAGAGACGGGAGCTTAGCTGTCAGGAGAAATCTTTACAAAATAAAAGCTTGTGTTCAAAATGGGCTTTAACAGTAGCAATTGTAGGGATTACTGCAAATACAAGCAATGTGTTTTATGCTGTAAAGTACATATGGCAGTACCGCAAAAAGCTTCATAAAGACCTTTTGTTTGAGTGAATCATCCGAAATTGTATTAGTCTGCATTACGAGGCTCGTAATTTAGAGGGAATAGACAGAATTATAGCAGAGTTTATGTACAGAGCAGACTGTTCGGCACGTTCTCACTGTCTGTAAATACATTCTACTGTTTTATAGAGGTCGTCTCAAACCCGACGCACACTGCAACTTTCAAACATCAGCTCAGTCCTGTCAATCAAATCTGCCTCAACAAATAAACCATCATGTTTCTCATTTGTACATCGTTTGTAAAAACACTGAAGACGACGACATAATTAGAAAAAATAATTAAAAATGAAAAATGATTGCGGGTGATATTACAAACACTGATATGTGTGGTTGCTCTCTTCACAGCCACAGACGAGTCAAGCAGATAATGTGGCCGATAGTACCAGGTATGTGTCTGAGCGAACAGGTTTCTATAAGACACCACGGAGACAGAGTGACTTTGATATTTCTCTGTTTGTTTAGGAAAGTCAATTATGCGTGAATATGTCCCGTGTGTTTGCAGGCGTTGGAGTGTGAGATGTGCCCTGTGCTTTACCCCTGAAGGGGAATGTGTGTTCTGCTTTCTATGACACATGACAGCATCTGTCTGTCACTCATTCCTTCAGCGGCAACAGAACTGTAGTGACGACGGCTTTAATCCTTTTTAAACTTAATTCCATGTGACTCTGAAATGGAGAAGGAGGTTTGTGGGATAAAGCTTTCCTTTAAATAAAGCTCTCCTCAACCAAGTTGCAGCGTCACGTACCACTCACTGTACACGTGCACGAGGAAGATCAGCGCCTTCCCTCGCACTCCTCTTTGTTTTTGCAGCGGGCCATCATTCACTCATCACCGGCTCGATGAGCTATTATTCCTACTTGAACGTTCAGGCCTACCGTCAGATTAAGCAGTCTCTGATTTCAGTACTAATTGTGCACGTCCACTTAAGAAGCTGACAGCCTGGCGAATGAGGAGGCTTGCAGGCCTCGGCGGCACGACACTCATCCATCACAGCCTAACCGATTGCATCCCTCTGAAGGCTCAACACGCTAACACCATTAGCTCTACTGCTGGGCATCTAACTAGCACATCACTCACACGGCTACATGCTAACAGCATTACGGCTAATGCTGCCCCTCTAACTAACACATCCGTCATAGGGCTAGAAATCCTACGGCTCTACAGGAACACGTGGAGCCACACCGCCTCTCGCCGAGACAATCGCCCGCATTATTTCCCCTCCGTTACTTTTGTTGCTCTGCTGCTAATACGCTCATTTGTCTCTGAAGATGCCGAATGCCACTGAAAGAAAGTTGTTTTGATTCGGGTTTCAACATATCTGGGCGTACGGTTGACTACGCATGCCTCTGTGAAGGGAGCCATTCAAATCCGATTATGATTTCATATTTCACAAAGACAGTACACCACGAGGATGATTTTTAATTAGAACCAGAATCAGTAAAAAGAATGGGGCATGGAGACAATAAAAGGAGGAATGCATTCATCCATGCAATGATTCTCTAGCTTTATTTAAGATCTGTGCCAATGTGCTAACAGCATTAATGAAGTTATAAAGAATTATGAGGGGAAATCAAATTTGCCTCGCCACTTGAGCGCTACTAAAATGCCAAACAATAAACTACCAGATTGCAAATTAGATCAGTAAAAATATCAAACACATTGCGGTGCAGGAAAATCCATAATTGCATTTAGTGCCTGGCCTCTCCTGGGGGAAGAGACACTAAAGATCATCAGCAGGCTACACGGGGGCCGCTATTGACAGAGCGGTAAAAATCGACAGGCTAACTAAATAAACACTCCAGGCCCCATTAAATATTCAACGGCTGAGATTTGACAGTCTAGCGTGCCTGCCTCTCCCCATCGCCTCCATTGGCTTCTCTCTGCAGCACATCTTCTCCCTGTCTCCCCTCCTCCTGCACCACCTCCCCCCCCCCCCTCTTCTCTTTCCCCCTCCTCTCCCCTGTGACTCCTGACAGCAATAAATGATGCGGTGCCTGAGGGCGCTGCTCCAGTGGGAGACCTGGAAGGATAGGAGCAGGAGAGCAAAAGAAATAAAGGGTAGACAGCCTATGACCAATGGCCATTAACCAAGGACTGAGACAGGGCCCTATGACATCCGCTGACACCCCCACCCCCTCAACTCCCTCTCATTCTCTCAGGCAGACTCACACGTGCACACACACTGTTACAAACCTGATACACCACAGCCTCCTCTCTCCATTTTGTTGTTTATGTTCTAATACCACAAAGACAGCTGAGCCAGAGAGCCGTAAAGCTGTACACATAGAGCAGCAGAAAGGTGGTTTCCTCTTTCATTCTGCTAACTTCATCACAATCAAACAGTTTATCCCGCACGTTTGAAACAAAAGTGGCACCTAGAAGGAGGTGAAAATCTCCTCCGCTCACATGGCGTCTAAACTCCTGCAGCCTCCCGACAAGATCATATGCATTCATCTGGCGAAGCCGAGCCGAGGTTATGCAAATGAGGGATGACAGTGTTATTGTGTGAGGAATATCAATGGAGTAATTACTGTTCAAAGTCGGGCTATTGGCCCTCCGCTGCCGCGCCCAGCCAGCTCGCTTCATTTCTCAGCCGCTTTCTCAGGGGAGAGATGAGCGGCGTGCTCTGGAGAGCAGAGCTAATAATGGCAGCACGGATACAGGCAGGGCTTAGACGAGCCCCGGGGTCCTGAGCCGCAGACTGCTAAACGTTGCGGGGGTCTCAGGAGAGCCCCCCAGCAAAGATGAAATGATTAAAAAACCACCCAACCTGACTGACAAGCTGACCGGCCACCTATAACTCTTCGTGCGGTGGGTCAAACCACCAGTGCTCGCTTCAATCATAACAGCGGGTGACCTTCTTGGACATTCGCCGGCTGCCTGGCAATGATTCTTCGTAGTTTCAGAGGAGAAAAGAGAAGAAGAAAAAAGCAATATTGGCAGATGAGAGGAAATGTTCCAGTTAGCTAACCAGCAGAAATGTGCTGCACACACTGACACACAACACGTTTCCTTTTTAAAAAGAATCAAGCTGGATTGAAAGGGATTTGTAAATGAGGAAAGAGATAGGTAAATACTAAATGATCCTGTAAGTGCTCGGCTGCATTGACACTGTAAGTCATAATGATCTGGTCTGGCTTCTTTTAAGTGTCTTGGCAGCCGTCCAATGAGCAAACTCCTCTGGCATGTACGTGTCATCGAATTTAAAGCTCAAATTTGTTAGGGTGTTACACAAAGCGCTCCCCCCCTCGCCGTGTGAAAGTGTTGACTGCCTGTAACGTGTCAACTTTATCATCTTTTACATGTGAGGGATTGTCTAATAAATAAAAATGCTAAGAGGCCACAAGTTCACCTGATGGGGAGAAGGCAACGCGAAGAGAAACTTCAAAGAGTGACGGCCGGTACAGGCCCCGGAGCTGGGAATTAACATACCAAGCAGGAGGAATGTTTCTCCCACACACCTTTAGTGAAGCAGCAACCTAATCACTTGTGTTTTCTGAAACACACGGAGAACATCTCCAATTCCTTAATTGGAGATTTGGTCACAATTCAATTGATAGAAAAATCAAGTTTTGAGACATGAGCTGAAGTTACTCAATGTTCAGATTTGACTTTTTATAACGTAAACTAATATAGCGTTTAGGGACTGTGCAAAATGTTTTGGGAGACGACAATCTCCCCAAATTAATTAATTTTAATTTTCTATTAAAATATTGGAATTAAATGTTAAGGATTATGGAGCTCCGTCTTAAAACCTTCATGCTATACTTTTAATTGTACTTTTATAATATTTTTGAGATATTACTCAGGGACAGTATTGAAATAAAAATAATTATAACTCCTACCTCAACGTTCCTCCCCAGATACTTATGAATGTATACGTATGTATGAATACTTCTCATACACTCCCGTGTTAGTGCTACAATGAGCAAAGTACTGATGTTTTAACCTTAACACCAGATCAAATCTTATAATCTCGCAAAACTACAACTGTCTGCAGCTTCTTAAATCTGTCATGATCGGGGGAGGGGGGGGGGGTGTTGTGCTTACAAAGACAGGGCCCGGATGAAAAAAGAGGTTCATGCTCTGCACTTGTACCTTCACGCCATTCATTTCCAGGTCAGGTGCACCTCTCGCGGTGTCCACACCTCATACATCTTAGCAGGCAAGGACCGGCTTATCTCCATACTTATCTCCAACGTAATAATTCCCACTTAAAGGTGTAGCTTCAAGCAAATGACTGGACAGGACGGGCCCGGGTGGTACACCACTCCCCCTCCTACAGGCTACACTACAAAAAAAAAAAAAACATGTCTTACCACTTTGGAAAGGCTCATAAGGCGGCCAAACTCCTGCAACCTGATTTGAATGTGAACAATAATACACATGATTTAACTTCCCTAAATGTCTAAAAGGTCTTCCCTCAGTGTAATCTGGAGCTGAAGTGGGGGTGGGGGGGGGGGGATTCAGGGGCATTTGAGAACGTACCGAGCTAAAACAGTCAACTCAATCACCCAGAGCTGGAGGACAAGCAGAGCTGAGCCGTACACAAGGCTCCTGTCTGACGCGTAAATACTTTTCTTCGCAGGACAAACCTGGAAATTCACTGATAATAAAAAACAAGATTTTCCTCCAATGTACACAAAAAACATCGAGTATATATTTGTGGTGTGAAACCTCAACTGCTTCCCTGCCTTCCTCGCATCTGTTGTCCTTTTTACTTCACTGGCCTGTTCTTTTGTTTCCTTTCTTGGACTCGAAGGCTGTTTTTCACGGCAATAAAGAGCAGCTAGTTCTCTCTGACATGGTTTCTAGATGTTATAAATCTAATTGTATGACTAACTGGCTGTTTTGTTTATTATTCCTGTTTCTTTGCTTAATGTCCTTTCAACAGAGCTTTGATCCTGCTAACCTTCAGGATGCTCACCATAAACACTTACCTCCTGAAGACGTTTTTATCACCCTGAGGCTCGATGCCAGGCATCTGCGCGGAAGTTCAGCAACAGATAAAACTTGCCCGTTTCCAGCAAGGGCAAAGAGGACACCAGACTTTCTGAGTGAAATGTTTGAAAGCTCCTCCATCACCCTCTGGTTATGGCTTTGAGTTGTTGTGGGCTGTAGATCTGGCATGAAGAGACATCATGCATGTCTTCTATTCTCCCTTTTAACCATGTGACTATCTGACCATAGTAAATACAATCACCACAAACCCTCATGTTTTGGATTGCAAATTACAACTCTGATGTAACCCGAGAACATAAGAACATCACATTATTCCATGTCAAGCCTGTACAAATACAACCGATGTCCACATCCAACCAGATGAATCTAAATCGATGCTATTTTTGGTATGATACTGATTATTTACATCTAATTTTTGGAAATATTTGAACACACAAAAGCAAACCCTGCATGTCTGAGCATACAAACACATAAACCACCCGTGAGCACTCAATCATTGCCAGTGATGTTTCTTTGAGCAGGATACCACAGGAATTGTTTATCATTGTGGATCAGAGTGACTAATCAGAAGCAGGCTGTTTCTTCTTGAACCTGTACGAGGTTGAGATGTTTCCTCATCCCACACTGAGAGACGTACGTGCCACGGCATGACCTACCCCTCTCCTCCTCCTCCTCCTCCTCCACCTCTGCAACCCAGGTCCCAGCTCCACATCCAAAGGGACACTCTGTGATGTTCTGCTATCCCAGCAAGACTACAAACATGCATGCTGTGGGGTAGCAGAATGCGGGGAACCGTGCCTTACTCAAGACAAATGTTCCCTTTCGTTCTGGTTTATCTATCCCAAGTTTCTACTTACGTATATCAAAGACGCCAACGAATAATTATGGTAAATTAAAAAAAGAAAGAAAAACAGAGCGAAGGGAACGAAATGTGATTGCTAGGCAAAGTAAGAGTTTCCATTAGCATTTGCCAAAGTACCATTAAATGTTATGAGCATGTTGGTCAGCACAGTGGGAGTATGACATCTTACACTGTGCAGGGCCTCATTCTGGACCAAGCAGACAGCTTCAAAAGAACTTAACCGTCAGGAGAAACAGTCGGTAGGCCTTAACTACACGGCAACAGCAGCACTCACGACGAGATGAAGGTTCCACGGACTTAGCCTCGGGGAGAACGCAACGCTTGATGTATCACAGTTTGTTACGCAACATTTATTTGATACAAACAACAACAAGCTGATGGTAATATCCAGACGAGGCTAAACGCTGCGAAGAGACAGAAACAGGCCGACTTCTTTAGAAATAACGATGGGGAGGGAAGGCACTGTGATAGAAGTGATGGACCTCTGTTACCCATGAGGGATGTTTCAGAGCCACTTCGAACGCTTGTCAGTGCAGTTTATTACTTCCTTGAAATATCTGTAAAAGAGGAACCATTGAGCAAAAGAAAACTGTTTAAGAGCTGGGGGTGTAAATCTCTTTTAATGCTGCTGATCCCTGTGTTAGTGCCGCTTCCAGAAAGCGCTCGCTGTTTCTCCTTCCCTACGGTTCCCTCATTACGCATCGTCTAGGAGAAACGGTTACCTTTTCTCCTTTGCCTTCTCAAATATTGCAAAGTATAAGCGGTTTTTCTAAGTTATAACTGCAGGGGCTGTGTCTGCTGCCAAGAGTCTGTCCCCCCACCCCACACCCTCTTCTTTATTTCTGTGGGCTGTTGGTTTGGAGAAGCCATGTCACAAAGCCAAAGTTGTGACATACGGAGGCATGCTGCGTAAACTTGATATGGATATTTGTGATACCGCAAAGAACATCTTACAGAACGTTCTGATGGCTACTGGATGACTAACGCTCCTCGTCAACATTGATCAAGGAGAGCTCACTTTGATGGAAGGAAAAAGAGTTTTCTTCCAGTAAAGATAGAGTTGGACAAGAGTCCTGCCGCCCTCCTTTTCTCCCCCAGGTTAGTTCCCGGTGGGATGTTTCTGTGAGGAGAGGCCACTTGTCTTTCTTATCTTCCTGTCATCTCTGTGGGACGGCAGGACACGACTCCTTCTCTGGCTCCAGAACCACAGGCTTCCCCCCTGGACACCAAAACCGCCGCTCCACACTGGATGTACTCTTTGAGAGGGTGGTTGTTTAGGGTGTGTCAGAGCTTATTAGCGCCAGAATGTGTGAAAAAACCAGAGCTGGGCGAAACACTATTTGCGAAATACTTTTGTTTTTATGGGTTGTTTCGTTTGTCTTAAGTGCCAACAGCGTGGGGTTTACCACATGAGGCAGAGCAGGCGGACAGAACATTTAGACAGTCACAAGGAAGAATGTGAATGTCTGTTCGTGATCGACAGCTTACCTAACACTATCTGAAGTCTTCTGTTTGGGTAAACCACATCCCACTGCTATTTGGAGATGGATAAAATAAATGACACTAAACACGATTGGTACGACCATTATTCTCGAGAGGAAGTTGGTGCTTGTGTGCAAGAATATCACATTTCTAACCCTTAAATCAGTGGTTCCCGAACTCGCACAGCCCCGTCAGATGAACTCAAGTGTCCCCTCATTGACATCAGCCATCACGCTCTAAATGTCTTCTTACAGATTCATTTTAAACGTGATATAATTCAACTATATAGATATAATAGTGGTTGTTACACTATGTTTTTCCATACAATTGACCCGTCAATGATTAGGTTGGTTTAGTTAAGCTTGCAGCTGTAGGCCTACTACCATGTGGAGCATTCATTCAATTACTTTGAGCTGTTTCTGCCAAATATCCATTAGCTGCTGTTTATCCATTACTTTAGGATAACTTCCCTGCTACCTTTCGCATACTCTTAGTGGCAAACTGTGGTGTCTAGATGTTGCAGCTAACTCCATATGTGGAAATATAATTGAAAAAAATCAAAATTTGTAATTTCTATTATCTCGAATTACTTGGAAGTACCGCTGAAGTACCTCCTGGGTTTGGAATCACTTGATCTAAAGGACCATGACAACACTGTGTCCTGCCAGTAATGATACTAAACTCTCTGGTTTAGCCAACACACAGTAATCACTATAATACATGCACATAGAAAAGGCATTATTTTCCCCTATGTATGAGCTGTGGTGAGGATAACACCTATAATAAAATCATGAATGGCAGCATATGTGTAGATAGTCCCTCACGTAGACATACTTGTGGGCAAAAAGAAAAACATACACTGCGTACCGAGGCGCTGAACCTGCATGCAGCTTGGAGAATGTTAATAAGGATTATGGTTAATGTACTTATAATATTCGTCGCAAAGGCCAAGCGTATTCTGCCACTGTCTTTGAAGAGGCCGCGGCTTCTGCCAAGCAACACCGACTCTCGTGTTTATGTTGTGAAAAAATAGTTTCTCTGTGTCAAATTGAAAAGTGAAAGAAAGTGCTGCTTCAATAAGTCTGAACCCTCAGGAGGAACAGATAGAAATTCCTTCTGTCAGACAGAACGAGGCTGTAAGTGCTGTAATAATTTTTCGAACATGTATGCCATAAAGAAGCGGGCGATGCCAGAGAGCATGCTGTGACCCTGCCGACCTTGCGCCTGCTGCCTGGCCTCTGGTTAGTGTAAGCAGCATCCATCTGAAAGCTACCAGAGGCCTTCATGTGTACATGTGATGTTTCCAAGGAGAGATGGACCAATTAATCTGATTATAGTCGCAAATCCTCCGACATGTGTAAGCCTGTCTGCGACCATGTGCAGTGCAGATGCGTGTCCATGTGTGTGTGTAAGCAGTGTTTGTACCTGTGTGTGAGAAGTGAGAAGGTAAGGCTTCACGTATGTGTACAAAAAAAATCTGAATCTTGGCAGAAAATGCATCACCCGCAAGATTTATAAAATATCTTGAGTGACATTTTTTCAAACATTCATCAATATGATAAATGGGAATGGGTCTGTTCGGTAAAAAAACAAAACAAAAAAAGGTTGCGAGGGAGCTGTAACTGTGTGCAAATACATGCTGTGGGTGAGTGGTCGCTCCTCGGAAGTCAGAAAGCGACAGTTAAAAGTACCTGTAATGAAATACTGGGTGAAATATTAAACCGTCTGTCAAAGCTTTCGCGGTCTGTTTAAAAACACAACACCCGAGCACTTAAGGGTTTTAAACAGCCCCTTTTCATTGGCATGGTTATGAATATGCCTATTCTGAGGGGTGATCCTTTCATTTTCAAGCTGGAGATCGGAGTCAGTCACAGCTCGCCGTATTTGTGTGCCACTGACTGCAGCCCGCACTAAGGGGAGGGAGGAAGTGGAACGAGGAGCTGACAGACAGGGCCTGATACTGCACTTCCACCACAGGCCAATCCCCAGCTAACCCCTGTGCTGACAGCCAGGATGTAGCACTCATCCACAGGCCACAGCCCAGGCTCTGGGGCCCAGGAAAAAGGAGAGCATGGAGAGCAGGGAGAAGGCCGGTCTGCTGATGATAGAAAGAAAGGGGGTGGGGGTTGGGGGGGGGGGGCTGGTGGTTTGGGTGGCACGCACTGCTTTCTGCCTCCAGAGCAGCACGACCAAGAGGAGAATCCAGACTGCGTCGCCTGCCAACAGCATGTCCAATGCTTGGCCAAGTGACAGACCCACTACACGCACACACACACACACACGCAGGCGGGCACGCTACACACACATATGGCTGCACACATTGCACATTCACACAGGAATGCATGAAAACACGATTTGATGCAACCTGTGAGATAGCGTTCGATAAACATGTATTGAGAAAGTGCAAAAGCACCGACGTGATGACACATTCACACCACAAACACTCAAAGTGACATTTCTTACTTTACAGATTCAAGTTTAAAAGTGAGAGCACCCAACATAGACCTACCACACGACATTGTATTTCACCGACAGTGCTGTTGCTGACAGTACGAGTCATGCGAGACATTAATCTAGAACATTGCACAGGCAGAACTAACATTTTGTGTAGTTTAACCTCCCGGGACGTAATTGATAACATGACCTCATCAAAACTTCAGTTCCCTGATATTTGTTGCGAGTCTTAGAAGCACCGAAGACTGCGGGTCAATAAATAATGTAGTCTTAGCCGGTGCTGCGCAGAAGCACGGTGGAGTGATGAAGGTTGAGAGGCCACCGGTGACCCCGGCTGCACGCTGCGAGACAGCTCTGCTCAGAGCCAGAGCTGTCTCTCCAGCTGGGATCACAACACAACGTTGCAGCTCTGGTTTCAGAGCACAACCCGGGCCTGGGGCTGGCGCTCCCCTGTGAGGTCGGGCATGCAGGGCCAATGTTAAGGCAGACAGACACGCTAGGGGTCATTCAACCCACCCACTCTCAGGAGGAGGCAACGACAAGCGTAGAGGCGAGCAAAGACTGATTGAGGCTGCCTCAGACCAAAGCTTTGCTTTTTTAACTGCTGAGTTTGGGTTCGCATGAAGCCTCAGTCTACGACAGCTTGTTCTGTTCAATGGGCTTTCCAGTGAACTGGCCCCAGAGTGTTCCGTGCATAAATAATGTTCTACGAGGCCACGAGGTTGAATCAAACAATACTACACTCGAGGAGGAAAATGTAGATGAATGGAGCAAACAACGGAGCCCTCACCTGCAGCAACACATTCTTCTTATCAAGGCAAGCGAATAGAAATCTCCATCCTGAGAGCACGATGAAATCACACATGCACAAGAACCACTTTGAAAAATCTTTATGTTTTATTCCCTTATCCATCCCTTTCAGAGACACCAGATCATTTTAAGTCAAGGAATTTCCCGAGAAGACGTATTGTAGCAACTTTCTGGGAAACATTAATATCCAACCGGCAGAGGAAAGGTAAAGGGAGAGGAGAAGGGATCGGCGGGGTACAGCAGGGGGGGGGTGAGGTATAGACGATCAGTATCAGGGCACGCTACCTGATGATAAAATGCCTCTTCTATTGCAACACTTTCCAGCCCCCTCGTGCACAGTTTCTTCTACTGTTTGCCACCGTTTCATGCACAACATGACGTCTGTGTTACAGCAGTCCTCTGGTGGTTGGTGTCCAGGATGGGCAGTCTTCTTCTCTGCACACACTCTCCCCTGTCATCGCGGCTGCCCTGCACATTCTCCACATCTGCCTTGCCTTACACTGCTTAGCCCCTGCACTTACCAAGCCCCCATCATCTCTGCCTCCCTCCCACGTCTCCACTCCCCCATCAGGATCATCCAAATATTTCCCCTCGCTGCTTTTTGAAGCTTCCATGGGTCACGGGACCTCGTGCACAAATCACGCTGGCTTGCCGTGGGGAGGGGGGCGGTCAGAGAGGAGGAGAGCGAGCCTGACGCATAGAAACCCAATCTGCACTGTTTTCATTCGGGGTTTTTTCTTTTTTCTTGCCAAGACAGCCATCACCAATCAGAGGCTGGTTCTAAACAGCGAGTTTAGGGAGCTCTCGCTGTGGATGCTGGTCCTGGCAGCTGATCGCAACCATATTCCCCAGCCACGCCAGGGGGAAGAGACGGAGAGTAAATTCAGAGAGCCTGACAGCCTGCAACGGTTTAACACGGGGGTTAGCCCCAAATACATAGCTCTCGTTTTATGTTGATGGATGGATAACCAAATCCATCTCATTGTTTGCAATAAAACATAGATGTTAGTTTTACACCGTGACACCACACTGGCCACGGCGCTGAATTATGATCTGCATGCGAAAGAGACACGACTCAGTCAGCCACCAGTTTTGGAACTTGTATCTTTCAGATGGAAGGAAGACAAGAAACAAACTCAAATACACGAGGATAACGAAAGACTCAAGTCAGCTCTACAGTGTGTGGGCACAGGAGGTTCAATAACTAATGCAGAATGTTCATAAGCCCTCAAACCAGGCCGGTAAACAGGACAGACAGAGCGGGATGAGCCGGTGTGGACCTTCCCCTCCCACCTGCAGAGCACAGCAGCTCAGGGTGAGAGGAGAACGCTGGGCAGGAATCTGCAAGTGCTGGTTAAAGTAATCACATTGGTTTCACTGCATCTGATCTGCAGTCTAACAGACTTCCAAACAGTTGAATGAGTAAATAAAGTGCCCCAGGGGACTCCCGCTGGAGATGGATTACCACAAGGGTGCACACACAAAAGGAGCTGAAGCCCCACAACCCTGATGTGAGCCGCAGACAAAAGCCTAGCGTTGGACCTCGACCAGGGAACCGGCAAACTTTATTAATCTCATCCTAGACTGAACCTCCCGCTATTGCAATCCATGCACTCGCAGACAGACGCATGCTCTGCTGTGAGCAGGTACACACTCTGAAATGACTGTGCATGTGTGTGTGTGTGTGTGTGTGTGTGTGTGTGTGTGTGTGATCTGTGATAAGTGACAGAACATATGCATTTGTACACAAGGCGGCGTAGTCATGATTGTGTGCATTTGCTCGAGCAAACATTTTAACATACTGTAGATGCACAAATGTGTGCCCATGTGCGCATGAGTGTGTACGCGTCCGCTCCAGTGCATAGACCACATAGGATGAGTCTCATGCTCACTTGGCTGTGGAGGCCGGGTCTGGAGGGGACTAAAGGCCGTGGCATTCTGCAGCCCCATCCCACCCCGGGCCCCATTCTTCCCTCTTTCTGGGCCTGACACAAATAAAAGGATTAGGAGCCCCCGTTTCCGTCAGACCCTCCATTCAAGACAAAGCTCTGACCAGCTTAGTGTCACACTTAATGATAAAAGTGCAAATCTCTGTCAGTCACTTTGGGCAGGAATACCGGTATTTGGGGGGCTAATCTCATTTGATGAAGATTAAAAGGGGTAAAAAAAAAGGAAAAAAGACAAAGAAACCGTGTTTTGCCGTATCTGTACAACAATCTGTACCGCTGAAACCCAGACGTGCAGCAAGTGAGATGAGGTGCCGAAATGTATCTTTAAAAGTGAACGTGAGGCAGTGGAAAGAGCTTAGATTAGAGACAAAGAAAGAGAGGAAGCAAGTGTACACACACACACATACACATGCGCCCACACACCCCCCCCCCCCCACACACACACACACACACACACACACACACACAAAACCTGGGGTGTATGTAGACAAACAGCACAGCTCTGCCCATTCCCATGTAGAGCTAGAATGTGTGACGTGAGTGTGAGAGTAAGCCTTGGGCACACAACAGTCTGAATGCAGCACTTGCCACTATGATGCCAGTCCTCTCTAGTATATCTGTGAAAAGCCTACGTGTTGGAAAAACATTCCAGAGTGGGATCACATATACACAGTGGGGGCCAGCAGCGATACTGCGCGCCAGCAGCAGAGGCCATGTCTCAATTTCTCATGCACGTTCGACCAGGCTGCCTGCAGGGAACAAGTGTGGGCTATTTCCAAACTGTAGGAGCAGAACGAGACAAACAGATATGAAACGTATTTAAAAACGCGGGGAAAGTGCGGACTGATTCTAAATGTTATGTTTCATCCGACACACCGTACATTATATTTGAAACGAATAATTTCAGGGCAGCAAAAAAAAATCCAGCCAGTGAAAAAAGAAAAGAAAAAGAAAATGCTCCTTCTTCTGATTTAAACGTGTAATCTGGCAAATTGATATTGAAAACATTTGCTGAGTGTGTGTATATTTCTCGGCTGGCTACTTTAAGAAAAACCTTTTACAGTATTTCACAGATTTTTGCCAAAATCTAATTTGTAAATTGCATTTAATGGTTTGTGGTTGCTTTCCCCTTTGTGTGTGTGTGTGTGTGTGTGTGTGTGTGTGTGTGTGTTATGAAGAGTTGTCATGCTGTGAAAATAAACTTGAAGGCCCGTGGACTTGGAGTCGGTAATGAAAATCACTGCATTGCCGAGCCGAGGGCTTTCTCTCCGCTGTCACTGATTAGCATTCCCGATTGACTGACATGTCCCACTGGCTGCCTAACAGCCGGCTTTAGGAGATGAGGTTAAATTGTGGCTACCAACAAATTGCATGCTTGAGTTCCTCTGCACCCCTCTGCTATCATCCGGTGTAATGTGAGCACACCAGGCAGATCCCTCTGCAGATCCTTCTCCTCCCCTGCACTACAGCCCCCCCCCCCCCACACACAAAGCCACAGAGACCTCTTTCCACATCCCTCGCCACCAGTCTGGCCTCTAAAGTGGTGATGGGCATTACCGTGGCTGAGCCTCTGTGGCTTCCCAGAGCATCCTGCAAAGTGCTTTGTGTTCCAACTGCTGCTACATACACACACACACACACACACACACACACACACACACACACACACACACACACACACACACACACTCACCTGATTCCATGACATCATTCTTGTACTTAAGATTTACTGTCACAAAACTCACCAACTGATTACGAACAGGCCGTTAAAGCTTTCATGGATGTCGCTGGTGTAAAATGTAAACGCCACCATTCATGCACACATTGTGTTCGTGTAAAACGATATGTTTAAATCAAATATTTATCACTCAGAGAGCGATTTGTGGGAACCGGAAAGGACAGAAAACAGAATCCAAGATGTGGCTAACGATGCAAAGAAATAGCACTGCGACAGGTTCGTTAATGGGTCTAAATATGCTGGGGAGTGGGGACAGTTAGCAAACCATGAGATGACAGATGATGCATCCTAGTACGCTGCTGGGACAGGCCGAGCCATGTTGACATAAAACCCAATACTTCCTTACAGAGGAACGGGGCCAGCTTCAGCTAGCTCCTTGCCGAGCACTAAAAATCCCAGCAAGCTGAAGCAATATTATCCGGCTTAGTGTTTCTAACATTAGATTTGTCTCTCTGTAGAGGTCCTTTTATTTACCCAAGAGCAGTGGCTAAAGACACATTTTTATCCTTTTTAGGGAGAATAAAAAAAGAAAAGAAAGAAAGTATAGCTGCGAGTGAGAGAGTGCTGCACAGAGGAACGTGCACTCCCAGATCAGAGCTGCTGCTGAATACTTTAGCAGGACTGAGAACAGTCTTTAATTAACTGCAAAACTACAATCCTTTTTTTTCTTTCTTCTTCTCGGTGTGCGTATGAGCATTCACAAAGTGCCAGGCCACGCAGGAGTGTCCTAGAGTGAGTAAAACACACACTCGGTGAGCTAACACAGAAACCCAGCCGTCAGCATCTCTCCGGCACACACTGCTGCAGAGTCCCAAGCACAGCTAATTAAAAAACAACAATTTCACAGGAGGGCACTCCAAACAGCTCTAAAAAGCACCTCTCAGCACACCGGGGGATCGTCCCACATACATGGGAGGTGAGACAGGTTCTGGGAGCTTGGATTTTTATGGCTTCATCACTGCTGGGGGTTTTTTTTTTTTTTTTTTTTTCTACTACTCATACTACCGTGACCTGAATTACATTTTGCTTACAGCACGTGATTTGAAAATTTTTTGCCGAACATCTGCACGCTGATGTATTTGGATGAGGTACAAATGATTCATTGTAAAATAACATTGTTGCCTTGACAGTAAAACTTAAAGAGCATTGAGAAAAAGAAGAAGAAGAAGAAGAAGAAGAAGAAAGTCCACTGTGGAATGTGAGGTTCTTAATGTATCAGCGGGACTCAAATGTAGCAGCATGGTGCATAATGTAGTTTAGTTAATGTTATGTTTTGTAGATGGAGCCCATGGCAGTTTCTAACAAGCAGTCCATTACAGGGGTGTTGTCCAACACTTCGGTCCAGTGATAGGCCTTATTACAAGGCTCCTTTCAAAGCATCTGCTTGGTTAGAGGAAAGGTCTCCCTGGGGAAATGATCTCCCTCCTCCTAATGATGTATAATTGACCTCTAAACACCAGGGCACAACAAACTCTCTCAGGGTGGTGTAATTCCACTCTACCTTTTACATACCGCCTGTCTCGTTCAAGCTTGTTCCTCCTCTACGGCTATGGCCCCCGTCCAACTGACAGCGCTGCCTATTTGCCTTCAATTCCATAAAACTTGTTCTGAAATATTCTTTGAAAAGTTGGCGCTTCATTGCCGTATCTCTCTCTCTCTCTCTCTCTCTCTCTCTCTCTCTCTCTCTCTCTCTCTCTCTCTCTCTCTCTCTAAAATATATTTCACTCCACTCGGATTGTTCATTTTTTTTAAAGCCATGAAAAAATATTCCTCATTCACAAATTTCACACGAACACAGGCTACGATGAACACGGGTCAGCTGCATGGAATAAAAAAAGAGGCCAATATAATCCAATCTTGTTACTATATAATTGCACTATATGGAGCGAGATGCGTTGAACTGTGTTGGTGGGAGTTTTAATAACACAGTACACAATTGTTTCCCCCGCCTGCACTTAGACCTGTTCCAAAGGTGCGAAAAAAAAAGACTGCTTGCCAATTCCTTGATTTATTATAGCTAGTGAGAGCTGATTACGGGGCATGAATCAGTTGCTGTAGGAATGTAATTAGGCACGGAGACCTCTGTAAGGGTAGGCGCTCTCTTCACAGCCCAGAGCAGTTTGTGGGCTGACAAATGCATCTTAAATGGGTGTCATAAAAGTCAAAAAGGTGCCAATTACATCTTTAAGTATCCCATCAATGCAAATGGAATAAACAAGAACAAAAAGTGGATACTTGTGTCTGTTTGATGGAGGGACCCTCCAGGTAGCGTTTAACCTGGGAGGGGTAAAACAAAATAAAAAACAAAGCGGGGGAAGGAGGGTGAAGAATTAAAAGATGTGATGAATTACAGTGTGTGAGAGCAGGACGTCGCCCAGCAGGTTGTTGTGTTTGGCTGGGCTGATGCGACTTGCCACACAAGCTCACAGCATTCAAAGTGGAGCAGAGTGAATGGGGGGGGGGGGGGGAATGATCAGCTGTATACCAAATATAGGACTTCAGAAGCACATCAGAAAATAAATGGCATGAAAGAGTGTTGTTTGGAATAAAATCTGTCTCTGTGTGTGTTTGTGTCTGTCTTCTTCACACACACACGCACACACACACACACACACACACACACACACACACACACCAGACAAATGCAAAAAGAAAAACTACAAATGGAGAGCGCTGCAACAGGCATGAGAAAGAGATCCTTCTCTGTGGCGGACTGTCTCAGCTTCCAGCCACCTCTGAGCCGTGACGCCGTAGCTCTGGTATCCCATAGTTACTGCTATGAATTTTCCATTGTTATCAGCCGACTACACTCTTGTCACAAAGCTGGATGAATGGCACGCATGGCAATAGATGTAACTCTTTGTTGCTTTGCAAGGTATCTAGCAGAGAGCCATAATGTCCCGGTAATCGAAGTAGAATTGTTAAAAAGGCCGGACACAAAAAGCTGAACATTTAGTGACAAGCATGAAAAGCGCTCATGCAATGAGAAACACAGGGCACCCCAGGGTCCTCACAGGCCAAACACAGCAACCCTCAGCATTGTACTTCTTTTACTTAGCCTCGATATTTGCCTCACTACATCTGCAGGGTTTTGTTTTATGTGATCATTTACTAATTCAATTTACTAATGTATGTTACTCCATGGCTAATGGCTGCTTTGCTTTCCTGTCTTAGGCCTAATATAGAATTTAAAACGTTATTGTAATTCACTTCAAAACAAAAAAAAATAAACACAAGGGGACAATTCCGACATTATTCTCATCCATCTATAATTTATGGCATTATTATTTATGGTGGCTGTAATATTAATAATGTTTTTATTTTATTTGTTGTGTTGAGTTCAACAGAACAAATGATGAAATTAACAATCTTGACTTAATCACATTAGTCTACTGTTTTAATTACACTGCAGCATTTTAACCCAAAATAAGTTTTGTTAGATGTTTTCAAACTGAATTATTAAGGTTTTTTAAATTGTGTGGGAGTGTGTGTGTGTGTGTGTGTGTCCATGTCAGTCACGCCTGCGCAAATTCTTAAACTTTTCATTTTGTTTTTTTGTTTATACTGAATCCACGTGTGCGTGCTTTGCATGCAGGTACTATAACTCATAGGGAGTGAAAAGCGCAAATAGTTTTTTATTAAACCGTTAAATATGCCGCATGCAGAAACACGTCATATCCAATAAAATAGCCTGGAACCAAAAATAAAAATAGCATAAAATAAAATAAAAATAGCGTAACATTAAATAAAAAAAACACTATAAAGTGGCAACGCCAAAATAAATAAAGCAAACTCGTTACATTTAATATTTAAGGCAAATTGATGCATCGGATTTTCAGAATAAATAAATGTGGGCTGATCGGAAAATAAATGTAATCTGCGCTGCAGACTCTTTAAAGAAAGCTAAAATAAATGATGTTTTCCATATTTCTGAATGAATCTGTAGCGGCTGGTGGTGATGGGGAAAAGGCCACATAGACTAATGCAACCAGGAAATACCGCACAGAGAGCGGAATAATAATTTTTTTTTAAAAGTACGCCTGCACATTCTCGGGCCTGAGTGGGATCACATCTTTTTGTTAGAAATGCGCTCGTTCCGCACACACAAATGTGGAAATATCGTGGGCCACAGTGACAATAGGAAAGCCAAGCATATGACAATAATATATGACCGGTAATGCCGAGCGTCCTTCAGCCAGTGTGAGCACTCTGCTGCAGACATTTCAATATGTCACACTCATTATTCAAATGTTTGAACCAAGTAAAAAAAAAAAGATTTAATTCCACTTGTTCCTGTTGCTCTTTCAATTATTTTTTGGAATTTAGCAGGAAGCAGATATTTAACTCCGGCAGAGCAAGCAACAGGTCACTATATATCATACCTCCATGTTGGTAGATATTTGTTACACTTTGTACAATTAAAATAAGACTTCACACTAGCTGAACGACTTGTATTTTCTGCACTTTGAATGACACACGAGGCCTCCAGGCCAGCCAGAGCATTCACAATGTTTTTTTTTTTTTTTAAATCACTGCACAACAACCAAAGCAATCTGAAGAAATGCAGAAATGGAGAGCATGAGATTCTCCCAGAGAATTGTGCTTACTGTTGGTAGTCGTGTTTGCAGTAAAGTTTCCTTTCTCTGAAGTAACAGCTGGTGGTGAGGGGCTGTTGACACACGGTGCACTGCAAACACTCCTCGTGCCATGAGGAATCGTTGACTCTCATCAAGAAGCGGTCGGAGATGGGACGCTGGCATCCTTCACACACGGATGGATGATGACAGTCAGTCCCTGGAAAAAAAAAAAACGGCAGAGGAGTTGGGGCCCGTGAGAAAAGAGAGAAGGCCTGAGTCAAGGACTGTGATGTCGGATTAAAAACCCCAAAGCGTTAAAGGCCTGCACAACAAATCAACAGTATGATGTTTAATCAAGTTTTTAAAAAAGCATGTTTTAATGGATGAATGTCATGTTATCTCCAATAAGGCCTGCAGGTTACATCACTCCTGCAGCCTTTAGAGGTGTGTTTCCTTCACAATTACATGCCAATAAAACGACATTTAAGTTTCATCCCTTTAAATGCGTAAATATGAACTTTTCATGGTTGTAGTTGGCAGTAAACAAAACGACAGTGGGCATGCACACACACTAATGGGAACCCAGGCAGGGATACGAGTGTAGCGTTTGACCCTGTGCTCGCATAATTCCCAGTGATTTGCTGAGGTTTGTTTAGTAAAAAAAAATCAAAAAAGAAGAAGAAGACTCACCGAGCATGACTCCGAGCGTGGCTTGTCCCGATCGCAAGGGATGATCTTCAATTTTTATGCCGTCCAGCATGATGCACGTCTCGGGCTGTTTTCCCACGGAGAGGCGCTCCAGTGACACCAGACCTGTTGCAATATCCATAAGAATACGGTCAGACTGGACAAGAGAAATCCCCGGGCACACAAAGCTGTCTTGGAGGCGACGACGAGGGCTGAAACCTGTTGAAACCTCGAGTTTCCGTGTGACACACAGCCTGCAGCTCGGCGGAGGAAGACAAGAAAATCAGCTTAACGAGATGAAATGCAAGAACTCGACTGAGATGCTCGCAATAGTTAAAAAAAGGTGGAGGCAGCGCACACAAATCCCCGATGTGTCAAAAGAAGCGTGGAGAGACAGAAAGGACACAATAAACGTGGACAAAAAAAGTCTCTCAACAG